>NC_143489.1:50677728-50985228 GCF_027475165.1 Benincasa hispida | reverse complement strand
GAGAAGGAAGTTAAAAATAAATAAAGAAATAAATAAAAACAAACCTGGACAATCTGTTCTAGGGGTGTGGCGGTTGAGAACAATGTCAAAGGTGCCGGCCCACTGGTCACGCTTCGTCAAGAACTGTTTTAGACTAAAAATCTTCTTCACCGTCGCAGCAATTGACGAATGCTCGAACTCCGACGTCGGATCCGGCCCTGACGGCCTGTGTACCACTGCATTTTACATACTGTCTTTCTCAATTTACATTATCATGTTGTACTAAAAATTTTACACAATCTTTTTATGTGCTAATCAGTTATTATTTTGTATATGAAGATGAACATATATCACTTGAACATGTTGGATGGAAAAATATAATTTCGACAACCAATTTGGCAAATTATATGTTTACACATCAATGATATTAAATTGTCATCAATATGTCGACATTTCTAAAGTTACACGGTTAGTGAATTGATACTTCAATTCAATTGTAAAATCATAAATAAATTCATTAAATATTCTACAATAATATTAAAAATAATAAACGAATTTTTCAAAAATAGAAAATAAGGAAAACTATTTACACAAAATAACAAAATTTTAATTTCTTTGATCCAGACGGATAAAAGTTCATCAGGATATTGATAAAAATCTATCAATATTTTTTTACTATTTATGTAAATAGTTTGACATTTTTTCTATCGGTAAAAAATTCTCAAAAAATATTTTTCTTACATTTTAAACCTTTCACATATTTAGTCAATAAAATAAAAGTTCAATGATATATAAACTTTTGCTAATAAATTTTAAGATTTTCTTAATTTATTAGTTAAAAAAACTCATAATATAACAAAGTTAAATTATGATTAGTTTGATACTCGTTAAAAAAAATTAAGTTTATAAACCTTATTTTTATGGACTCCCTAATGATATTTTTGAATTTTTGAAATTCAAGCCGAGATTTAAAATTTAAAAAATATAGTTTTTTTTTAATTATTTATTATTGTTCTTTTTTTTTTAATGTTATTTTTCAGAAGATAAAAAAAAAAACATATTGAGAGAACTATAAATATAAATTTCTAACGTTATCAAACCGATAGCCTTTAGTTTACTTCTGCAATTCAGTCTAATTTTTCGTTAAAAGAAAGTTCAAAACCACACAGTCGTTTGCAAATAATTTTGATTCGAATTTTTGAATTGTGAAACACCAAAAATCTTTATACAAACAGAGCCAGTAAATAACAATTCAGAAATTCAGAAACCAAAAAAAATACCTGTTCCGGGTTCAATCCAAGGAGAGACGAAGACTGTCGGAACCCGAACTCCGAGGCGATCGAATTTGAAATTGAAGGGCGGAGGGCCGAGTCGGCCGTCGGGATTGGGAACTCCGGTGGAAGGCGGAGGGACGTGGTCAAAGAAACCGCCGTGCTCGTCGTAGGTGATCACGAACAGGATTTCGTTCCACTGTGGACTGGATCGCAGAGCTTCATAGACCTGTTTGATGAATTTTTGGCCTTCTGAAACGTCGTGGGAAGGATGATCATCATTTCCAGGTAGTGATGCTAAATCGAAGTATCTCTGTTCTATCACTACGTAGTTTGGTAACTTTCCTTCTTGGCAATCTCTCTTGAAATCGATGTCGAAAACATGGAAGTTCTTTATGTATTTCAGTTTCCTTAAATTCCTATATCAAAAAATAATGTTATTTCGTTTGAAATTAATACTAAATGGAAGGATATGATATGATAGTATATATATTAAACTATCATTTTGGTTATACCATGTAATTCCAATTTTGGTCGTAATTTCAATAAATCTAAATTTAATGCTCAAAATTAATTTTTATTAAAATTGGTTAAATAACAATAATAGAGGTAAAGAAATATAGTAGATGAATATATTTTCAATATTTATAGTAAAAATATTAATAGATAATCAAAGGATTTTAAAGAATCAATAATAATTAGCATTGGAGACCTAATTTTAAGATGTATTGGAAGTATAAGACTAAAATTGAATAATTGGAAATATAAATACTGAAAAATTGAACAAATTTTACATATTATAGAAATAAAAAATGGTGTATAACTCCTTGCTACTAAATACCATTTTGAAAGAACTAGAACTTCCCTTAAATATTAAATTTTCCATTGAATATAAAATTTAAATTTATGTTTAATAAATCGATTAAATTTTGAATATTTCCAGTATTATAGAATTATTTTTCTTTAAACTATTGAATACAAAGTCAATACCACATCTATATTTTCCTTCAATTATATAATGAGTAGAGATGGCAAATAATTGAAAATAATTGAAGCCACGTGTAGGGGATCTTGTTTAGATTTCAAAGTGTATTTAAACTTTTATTAGATATTTAATTAAAATAAAATGGCAGAAACTAAAAATAACTATTTATCCTAAGTTTTATCATTACTATAAAATATTGAAATTTTATAAATATAGCAAAATGTCATTGTCTATCAATAATAGACAACTATAGACATTTATCACTAGGTGATAGACCGCAATAGATATATTGGTAAATGTCTATCACAATCTATCTAAATTTGAAAACACCCCTAAACTTATTTGATAATTTATCAATTATAGAAGAAAAATATCAACTCGAGAGAGAGTGGTTTGTAAATTTATCAAACACAAATTATTTTAAAGATTTTTTTTGTACAAAACTATTTTTAATATATATGTAATTTATAAAATATTTAAAAGAAGGGAAACTTATCATAATTTAGTTTGGATTCTCGCTTCATATTTATTAAAGCCATAAAAATAAATTTGAAAATTACCAGAGTATTCAATTGGCCAAGAAGGTTCGGGATTTTTTTTAGTATAATCGGATGGGGAATTTGATTTGAATCAATCATCAATCTATACTATGGCAGTTGAACTAAATATCTTTGACTGTAATTATGAACGACATTTATTCCATCCGTCATATTATGACATCATGTTTCTACTATATTTTTCAAAAAGGTTTCGTGATTTGAATCATTATAATAATTTAAGTCGACTTGTTCACTTTAATTATTTCCTTTTTACTTTAATTATACATTGGTTCTTAATTTATTAATGGCAAATGATATAAATATACCTTTCTGCATGGTGGCAAGGTAACATATCGTCTAATTATTCCACTTTGATAGCTAATTATGAAAATTCGTCCTTGTTTGATACTTTTACACGAGGATATTTTTTGCCTTATTATGCTTAAAAAAATATAGTTTAAGGTCATTGTAAATCTAATACATATACCCTAATAAAATACTAAATAAATAATACTTAAAATGCAAATTAACATTTAAAAAACATTGTAAAAAACCATTAAAAGCATATTTTAATTATGATGTAAACTGATGAGCCTATTACTATTATTATATTATCTTTAATCTTCTAATTTAATATCTCACATATGACATATATGATATATGATATCTCAAAGAATATATATATATATATATTAGGGTAATATTTCTATGTTTCATCCTCTCATCATTCACATAAAAAATGAATTAAAATATTAAAAAAAATAAAAATAAGTTATCATATGAAAAATTATGATTGAATAATTTAGTGAGATGCATGAAAATATATACAGTTGAAAATGTATCTAAGTATTTTTTTTTTTTTAATGTTATATTTGTAATTATAAATGAATCCCACTTCTCCACTTATTTGAACTAAATAAAGATTTAACACTTTTAAAAAAAAAATTATGTTACTCAAAGTTTTGCTCTTAGTTAATTACGGATTAAAATATCCCCATCACAAGTAGAGGCATAACCAACGAAAGATGATTAATTCTTACAAGGGTTATAAAATTATTCATTAAAGAATTGGAGTATACCTGTCTAGGAAAAAGCTCACCAACATTTTTTTCCTTTTGAAAACAATTCTCTGACGCTATTTTTTTTCTCTTCTCTAATATCTTATCAAATGTAGTAATGATAACGATACATAAGCTAATTTTATTGATATATTTTAGATTTAATTAAATATATTAGCCGGATATATTGACATTATCAGTTGGGGTTTTGGATATTTTAATCGTTGAATATAGTGGATTAAATATAAAATTATAATTAAAAAAACATATTCATATTTTCTCTATTATTTTTTCCAATTTGAAAATAACGAAAAAAATTCTTAAAAACTAATAAATTATAAAAAAATAATAATAATAATTTATTAAAAAATTATAAATAACTTAATTGAAACCTGACAACTATATTTTATCAACATTTCGTCCAAATAACCTCTCAAGAAAATTTCAAACAATAACGATGAAAAAACAATATTTGGAAGGAAAGAAAAAATGCAGGGAGAGAAAGGTAATTTCTGAACTAAAATTGGAAAAAAAAAATATATATATATGAGAATGAAGAAGCTGAAACAGAAGCGATCGAACATACCGGTAAAACAGAGTAGCCGGAAGATACTGATAATAAATCCCGAAACTGAAGCCTTCTTCCTCCAACGATTCGAAGATCGTTTTCTGCGGAAGTCCTTCAATCAACTGCTTCGTATCGTTACTAGTCAGTCCAAACGACGTCGCCGAATGCACAAAAAGGCGATTCGGCTGCGTCGACGCCGGCACCGACGCGAACCACCGGTCACAAACTCCGAACTCAGCCACCAACTCTTTGAACACCGGCACCGCCTCCGGCTTGAATCCGTTCATCACCGTGGCGGACATTCCTTTTTGGATCCGCTCGGCGTTCTGTGCGAAGCCTTGCATAGTCGGCGGAGGCAGGGGATGGAGATCGTCGGACCACGGCTGTGCGAAAATCTGCTCGTAGATGTCTTGGATTGAGTGGCCGGGATCGGGATCGACGAAGGCGGAAGCGTTTCCGAAAGGAAGAGAAGGTGAATTTGGATCGGAGGTGGATATAGGGTTGGAGAATTGAGATTGGTTAGTAACGCCATCGATTTGTGGATTTAGAGTTTTCATCCAGCCGAGCATGTGGTCGAAGGATCGATTCTCCTGGACTAGAATGACGATCGTCTTGATCGGATTTGCAGAGGCTTCACCGTCGTCGCCGCCGCCAGTGGGGGTGATTTCCGGGGACATTTTTTAGAAAGGGGAATTTGAGAGAGAGAGAGAGAGAGAGAAGTAAGAAGCGACGTGAAGTTCTTTCAGCAACGGATTTTTTTTTTTTAAATTTTAATTTGTTGCGTTTTGAAAGACGTCCGTCCTTGGGGAAGTTATATACGTGCGAATAAGTAATCACAAATATCTTGCTTGTAGGAACTAATTTTGCGAGTATAAATATCACATTTATTTTTTTTTTTCTTTTATAAACAAATTTCTAAATAAGTACAAATTAATAAATCCATCGATAACTATTTCATTTTTAGATTCTAGTTTTTGAAAATCAAATCTATAAATATCTCAACTTAACTTTAAGGATAACCATTCCCTCTTTTTCTTTTTTTTTCTTTTTTTCTTTTTTTTTTTTAATTTTTGCTTTTTGAAAATTATTCTTATTCTCTAAAAAGAATATAATTTTTATAATTTTTATATAAACATTTAAACTTTTAGTGCATTTTCAAAAAAAAAAAAAAGTTAAATTTCCTTTTTTTTTTTTTTAGTATTTTTCAAGATTTTCCTTTGATTTTGAAATCAATTTTAATCTAGACAACAAGATACATAAACCAATAGATGAAAATGATATGTGTTTATAGACTTAATTTTAAAAAAATAAAATTAAATAAAAAATTAAATAGTTTCTAAATAGAGCCTAAATTTCTTGTTATGTTATCTACTTTTTACCAATATTTTCAAAAACTAAGTAAAATTTTGAAAACTTGGGTTAAAAATTCTAATTTGAAAAATTTTCAAACATAAAAAACATTGGTTAAGAATTCAATTAAAAGAATTGAATTCAAGCAAAAATAATTTTAAATAACATTGTTTAAAAAAATGGTTAAGAATTCAATTGGTCTATTTAAGAAAGATACAAATGGTAAAAAATGGAGAGAAAATATGCCTAATTTTTCAAAAAAACAAATGGTTACCAACAAAGCCTAATCAATCTTAACTAATTAATTTTTACATCCAAAATATTATAGTGATTTTGTGATCTATGTATTTCATATTCATATCGAGACTAATATACAAATTTTTTTGTTATTTTATCCGTATTTATATAAGATGTTAGATCTCAATTAATTATTACTGTGGAATCCTCCAATGTATAGATATATCAACGTATTGACCAATATTTTAATATTTGGTGTAGTGAAATTAATATTTTGATATGGTAATAGATATGCTAGTCTCATGTCGAATATTTTTTTTTTTTCAAATTTTATTTAGAAGTCATAGTAAATTTAAACGCATTCATTTTTTTTTTAATTTATAAGTCTATAAATTTTTATTTGTGTCTAATAGGTTTTCTATTATTCAACATTTAAGTAAATGTTGTGGATTTATTATTAGATTCTTAATGAAAAGGCTTAGGATTTTGTGTCGAGTCTAAAAAAAAAAAAAAAAAAAAAAAAAAAAAACCAAATATTGTACACAAGTTGTGAAAACTAGAGACTTGTTAGATATATTTAATGTTTAAGGACCTATTATAGATATAAAACTAAACTTGTAGATACTTTATAAAGTTTCTAGATCTATTAGACAATAATTTTTTTATTATATATTGTTTTTCTTATTGAGCACAACGTCAGTTACAAAATAATTAAAATAGAATTATCAAATGGCGCATGCACACCACAATAAATAGTGTTACTCTCATATATGATGATTTTTTTAGTACAATGGAGATGAAAAATTCGAACCACAAACATCTTGATTAGTATATATTTAATAACTATGTCAGTTAAATTAAATTGATTTGATCATTTTGATACATACGGGATGGATTTGAATGTATATGTGACTTTATTTGTAATATAGAAACTATAATGTGGTAGTTTTAGCATATAATAAAATAGTGAGATATATGTATCGATCTAAATGGCTTACTTTATTTGTAATGCAATATTATAAAAGAAAAATGGTTGTTAGGATCCATTTGATAATCATCTAGATTTTAATTTTTGAAAATTGTATTTATTTTATCATAATATTTTTTCTAATATTTTTTTAAAAGCAAGTTTTAAAATACTACTATCGTATTTGGTAACCATTCCTTTTTTAAATTATTTAGGTTAGTTTTGACAAAGTATTTTTTTTTAATTTTGAAAATTTAACTTGATTTTTGAAAAAAAATGGTGGATGGTACATGTTTTTAGTTTTCAAAAGTGGACTTAGGTTTTAAAAAGATGTTATAAAAGATAAGTAACTAAACAAACAATCTCACGAAGGCATGCAATGTGTAAAAAGCTTACTTTTAAAAAATAATGAATCATAGCTCTATTTGGTAAGTATTTTATTTTTTATTTTTGAAAAATAAACTTATAAAACACAATGTTTTCAAGATCAGTAGTGGAGCCAGGAATTTTACATAGAGACACATTTATACAAGTCTAACAAAAAAAAAAAATCTATAAATGAATGTAAAAAAAAATCTTCATTAACTTCATATATTAACTAATTTATTACATTACAATTGTCCTATACAAGTTTTTATGCTTTAAAATCAATCTTGACTCTTCACTTAATTCTTTGAAATGTTATATTCTAACTAATTAGAATATTCACTTAACCAAGTTATATTAAAAATATCGTTTGGTTACTTATTAAAAAATGAAATATTATTATATTCTAAATGTCACATAGTTTGACCTACTTTCCATTATTATTCTTTAGATGGTTTGGGCTTTATAAATCCATTAGAGATGAAAAATGTGGATAAAACTCATAAAAATCTGAAATAAAATGTTGCAAGTAGTAAGAGACAAACTCTTGTCTACTACTATCTAAACAACATCACACACCAACAAGTAACTCCATTTTTGTTACTTAACTTGAACTTTTATATATATATTAATATATATTACTTTATAATCTATATTAAAAATATAAAAGACATAAATTGAGGGGGACACGTGCCCCTGACCTCTACGTGGCTCTGCCATGTTCAAGATCCATATTATATTTCAAAAACTTAATAATTTTTTTTAATGAAAAACCTATTTTGTTTTGTTTTGAAATTTGACAAAAAAAAAAAAAAAAAAAAAAACTCAAATGTAAAAATAATATTGGAAGAAAATAATTTTCAAAATCTCACAATGTTCTCAAAATAATTGTCAAACATGTCTACATAACTTGTTTTCTAAAAAAAAAGTAGCTAAAATCGTTGTGGAATTTGTGTATTGTATCTTTTAAAATATCTTACCAACCATACTATTTATGGAAAAATGAATTTTTAATTTAATTAAAACGCACGAAATCTCATAGTTCAAAAAAAAAAAAAAAAAAACCGAAAGTATATGTCATTAAGCCTACAATTGACATTACATTAGCTGTGTCAAAAAGTCATTTGAAAAAAAGTCTCAACCATTTCTTACCTTTTGGTAAAACATATTTAAATTAAATCTACTTTCAGAAACACGTTAACTTTAAAAACAATATCCTTTTAACTTCTAGGTTCTCTTAAAATTAGGTAGAATTTTAATTAATATTTAATTTCAATTTTATACTTTAAAAAGAAGATATATTTTATATATTTATATATTTCTCATATAATCAAATCCATTTTCTATTTTTCATGACTTAAATGCATCATTTTTTTTAAATATACCATATTCATTTTTTAAAATAAAACTATTTTCCTTAATATTTAAAAAATAATCTATAACAAACAAAATTTATCATACTAAACAATTATTTAAAATTTTAAATTGCAATTTTTTTTTTAAAAAAGTTGATTATAAGTTTATTTTAGCTATGATATCTAAAATAAGATATTTTTGTATTTATTTACCAAACACTCTAACTTATTTTTTTTTCAAGTTTAACCTGAAATTTATCAAACACTATTTTACTTTTTTTTCACAACTGATATTTGTATAAGTACACATTATTTTAAATGGTACAACAATCCCAAATGGAGCCAAAAAAAAAAAAATTTAAGTACAGATCCATCATTTAAATTTAACACGTTATATATAATATTTTTATTTTTTTAAATACACATATAAATTAGTACATGTGTGTTTCTTTTCAATAATAATAATAATAATAATAATAATAATAATAATAATAATAATAATAATAATAATAATAATAATAACAACAACTTCCTCTAAACAACAATAACAACGTATGGTTAAATGTGTTTCTTTCTAAAAAAATCATTATAATATTTAGAAGATTTTTTAGTATAATTAGAAGTAGAAATATTTGAACCACAAACTTTGTAGTTTCTAACACATTCATGAAGGGATCGAATCCCGTAGCGGAAGCGTTTTGTTAGAACGCCTTGCATCCCACAAATCGATTTTACATTTAAAAAAATCATTATACAGAACATAATATATAAACATGTAAATTCGTTTGCATTAGGGAAAAGATTAAAACGATTCTCACCTTTGTAGATTCCTAAATGCCACCAACAATCCCTCTTAGTTCCAACAAACGAATGTCCAACGATCTTGATTACGAACAATTTCTTGAAGAATCTCGAACACTACCATGAGAGTAACCTTGTTATTCTCTGGGATTCCAATAGAGGGATATATGGCATCCAACTATTGAGAGAGAAGAAAGGGTTTTGAAGATTAGAGAGGATTCTCTTAGAGAAAATTCTGCACAATAACACAACAATATTGTGTATTGTTCTTCAGTATATTCCCAATGGGTTATAAAGAGGTCTTTATAAAGAGAAGGATCAAACCCTTTTCCTAATATTTTCCTTGTCTATAATTAATTAAATAATACTTACTTAATTAATTAGCTAACTTAATTAAATAATACTTATTTAATTAATTAGCCCAATTAAATAACACTTATTTAATTTTAATTTGTACAATAATTAAATAACTATTTATACATTTAACCCAATTTAATGTATATATTTAATTATCATATACGTCCCATGTATATATGTGCAAAACCTCTCTATTAATTAATACTTTGTGAATCTAATTCACTTGAATTAATTAGTTTCAATCTAATTCAAATGTTACTTTCCAATTTAATTATAGATCATATCCATAATTAATTATATATTAATCACACTAATATATAGTTTCCTCAAATTAATTTGAACAATTCAAATTATCTCTCTTAAGTATCATTTAGTGAGCTAACGAGGGGACCTGGTAGATCTGTAGATCAAAACCTCCAACGATATGAGATTAATTGCTAAATGTATTAACCAAATTAATCAATATTCGTTAACTGTGGATACACTCCACTAAAGACCCACAACTACACTCTTTTCATTACAGATATATTTCTATTTCCACGGATATAGACCACTACTACCAAGTTAGTCCTTGATGAGTGTTCATAACTCCAACTGATCAAATTACCGTTTTACCCTTAGGTTACCTCTGACCCTTTAAGTACCCGTGCTTCTTTAATGAACAATCTGTTTATGGTCCAACCAATAAATAGAAACTCCTCTCAGGCCAATGAGAGGGTAAGGCTCTTTGCTCAAGTTTTGGAGACTCTACTTAAGGGAACACTCATCTATTTACCCTTAAGATGGGAAGGAGTGAATTCCATCTTCTTTTATTATACTTCCAACTTCTTACTCAATCTTGTCCCCAAAATGGTAGGCTTATTGGGTCGATGATTTGGCCACCCTCACCCATACAAATCAAAGGACAATCCCTCGTGAACAGGAGTTCATAATATACTCAAAATTAAGACTAAGTCGCCTATGTCATCCTAATGGAATAGAAACCTAACTAGTCAATGTTGTTGTTGGGTTTTATGTCCTAAAATTCGCAATTTGTAATTTTAAACATTTTCTATTATCAATAAAGATGTTATTGACATTTATTCAATAAAACTGTATTGAATTGGTAAATTGTACTTATATAGACTAAATCCAATAAACTAAGATACATGGCTATTACATGAATACTTGAACTTTATGCGGAGACATAAAAATGGATCAAGTTCGGGTAAA
Source organism: Benincasa hispida (assembly GCF_027475165.1). Taxonomy (NCBI): domain Eukaryota; kingdom Viridiplantae; phylum Streptophyta; class Magnoliopsida; order Cucurbitales; family Cucurbitaceae; genus Benincasa; species Benincasa hispida. The sequence goes on along the minus strand of NC_143489.1, from coordinate 50,974,183 downwards.
AAGCCAAAACGGTCTATAGTATATGAATAAGGTTGGGTACTTTATTCTGGTAACACTATCGGATGCGACCCATTTTGTAGATAGTACAAACGATGTGATCCTGAATCATTTATGTAGAGACATGCGAGTGGGGGAATCCTTTGGAATGAGTTTGCATAAGACCGGACCATGAAATAGTCACTTTTCTTTATAATGATCCTTTACTGTTAAAATTGACTATTTCAATTCGATGACCTAGGATAACTCGATCTTAATCCAAAGCTAACTATAAACTCATGTTTATCCGGGATTATTCTTTGATCTGCATAGGTGAGAGTAGATCAACAGCACTACTCAACAAGCCTCCCATTTTGGGGATAAGACCGAATAGATAGCTGAACATAGTCCTACAAGATAGAATTCACTCCTATCCGTTTTAGGGTTAACAGATAGGTTGTTCCCTTAAGTACGAATTCCTGGTCATGAACAAAGAGGTCCCGCCCTCTCATGGTCGAGAGAGACATGGTTTATTAGTTGGAGTATAAACTAATTGTTCAATAGAGGATCAGTGGGAGCTTAAGGAGCAAGATGTATTTACAAAGGTAAAACAGTAATTTTGACCTAGCTGTAAATATGAGCAACCTATGAAGGATTGACTTACTGATCATGTTTAAATCAAGTGGACAAAAATATATCTAAAGTGAGAAAAGTGTAACCCTCGAGCTATAGTGGTGTGTCTCGTTGGTTAACGAATATTGATTAATTCGGTTTAAAGATTTTAGCTAATTAATCTAAAATTGATGGAGATCATGATTTGTAGGTCCATAAGGTCCCTTTACAAGCTCATAAAACATTACACCTTGGATTAGAATATTGAGCAAATTTGAAGTGTTCAAATTCGAAATTAAGATTTGAATTTGAAATGTTCAATTTCAATTTTTTAGGGTTTGGATAATTATATTCGAAATAATTAACATTTAAATTTATCGAAATTAAACGTAAATTGGAGAGTTAAAAATATTTAAATATTGTTTACATGAATAGGGATTCATGTTTAAATTAGGTGTTAATTTAACATTTGATATTAAATTATTAATTAATTCAAATTAAATCAATTTTTTATTTTAAAATTCAATTTATAGAAATTGAATTATGATTTAAATTATTCTTAAATTGAATTAATTTAAATTGAAAAAAATGAAAATCTAAGTGGATTTATCCCAAATTTAGGGTTTTTAGTGAATTTTTCCACAAATCAATACCTTGCCACTCACTTAGTGCTAATTGAAGTGTCAATTAGCTTAAAGACTATGTGCTTATATACTTGAACTTGTTAAATACTTCAATTTCAGAAATTGGAGGGGAGATGCATGCTAATTTATTGAAAATTCTCGGAGTTTTTGAAACCCTCTCCAATTCCTTATCCAGTTCTTTCTAATTTTGAGTTTCTACCACTCAATCTAAGGTTGAGGATAATAAAGAAGATACTCTTGGTGGTCTACTACAAATTTGAAGGTCAAATTCGTAGAGTTCAACAAGGATCAAGAAGAAATCAACAAAGGTATACACATTGAAACCTTCATTCTGTTAAAATTTGTTTTAAGCATGCTTTTGACTCAAATTAAGTGTAATTAGAGTACTTAATGATCCTGTTTGCTTCCATTTTATGCACGTTTTTTTTATCAGGTGTTACATCTAGTGGTTACTATTTGGCAGTCCAATCTTATGAAAACTCATTGCGTAGGATACCCACACTCTCGTGTCACCTATATGAATGCGTGGATCATTACATTTGTATCAAATACAAAGTAGGTCGTATCCATAGTGTTACCAGGATAAGGTACCCAACCTTATCCCTATACTATAGACCCTTTAGGCTGTATCTTGAACATTGATCCCTGTATGTCTCCACATACAGTTTAAGACTCATAAGATAGCCTTGGATGTTAGTTTATTGAATTTAGGGTTATTAAGACAAAATAGATAACAATAAAAGCAATAAAACTTATTGAACTAACATCTTAACTTTTTATTCATGACGGTCAATTACTAATATTTACTTTCTATGAGTTTTAGAGTATAAAACCCAACAAACTCCCACTTGAACTAAAACTCTAGTCAGTGGGTTGTATGTAATCCAAAAGGTGGGATGATGCTAAATACAATAAACTAAGACATCTATATACCCATTAAACATCTCCCACTTACTAGATTATACAATGTACATGTCTCGTAGACCTAGATTCTCTAGATAACCCTCGAACACTTTAGCCAAGAGAGCCTTTGTAAATGGATCAACAATGTTGTGCTCTGAGGCAATCTTTGTGACGATCACATCTCCCCTTTGCACAATCTATCATATCAGGTGATACTTCCTCTCAATATGCTTTCCTCATTTGTGATTCCAAGGGTCTTTAGAGTTGGCTACTGCCCCACTGTTGTCACAGGGCAAGTCCATATTTGGAACCACGTCCAAATCATGTAGGAATTTTCTTAGCCAAACTGTTTCCTTTGTTGCTTCATAAGCAACTACATACTCAACTTCCATAGTGGAATCTGCAATGCATCCTTGCTTGATACTATGCCATACTACAACTCTTCCGTTTTAGGGTAAACACTGATCCTCACGCAAATTTCCTAGAATCCTTGTCAATTTGAAAATCAGAGTCTGTGTATCCTATAAGGATCAAATCCTTAGCTCTATACACCAGCTTGTAGTCCCTCGTTCTCTAAAGATACTTGAGGATGTTCTTAACCGCTATCCAGTGGTCTAACCCTGGATTGGACTGGTACTTACTAACAATTCCCACTGCATAACAAATGTCTGGCCTAGTGCAGAGCCTAACATACATTAAGCTACCCATAGTTGAGGCATAAAGAACACGTCTCATATCCGCAACTTCTTGAGGTGTCTTAGGACACTATTCCTTAGACAGGTTAACCCCGTGCCTGAAAGGTAAAAAACCCTTCTTAGAGTTTTGCATCGAATATCGAGTCAACATTTTGTCAATATAAGTTGATTGAGATAGAGCTAACATTTCTTTTTTGCAATCTCTGATGATTTGAATCCCAAGTATATACTGCGCCTCTCCCAAATTTTTCATTTGGAATTGGACTGCCAGTCATTTCTCATTGTCAGTAAGGTACCCTACATCATTCCCAATGAGTAGGATATCGTCCACATAAAGTATTAGAAAAGCTATTTTATCGTTGATGATTTTCTTGTAGATACAAGGTTCATCAACGTTTTAATCAAAACCAAAAGATTTGATCACTGTATCAAATCTAATATTTCAAGATCTGAATGCCTGTTTCAACCCATAAATGGATTGATTCAGCTTGTAAACTTTTTGCTCTTGACCTTGGGCTATGAACCCCTCGGGCTGAGACATAAAGATAATTTTCTCACGATTGCCATTCAGAAAAACAGCCTTGACATCCATTTGCCACATCTCATAGACATAATATGTGGCTATGGGCAAGAGAATTCTTATAAATTTAAGCATAGCAATAGAGGAAACAGTTTCCTCATAGTCAACCTATCACACCCCCTCCCTAGCCTTAGCCCCAAGACTTAGAAGGGAGCATGAGGGTACACCAGTAGTATTCCAAAACAACATTTTAATTTAACATTTCCCCCTTTATCTATTAAAGACTTTAACATGTTTACCATAATTTATCTAAGTTTCATACATACAGTTCAATTTCCTATGTTTCTTTATCACATGATCCGAGCCGTGCCCTGAGAATTTACCAAGTCCTAGTGTTTTGGTGGTTTGTAGACTCCTTCCTGAATGTTTCGCTTTGCTACCTGGGGGGGGGGGGGGGGGGGAATAGAAGAAAGCATTTGGAAGAGTGTGAGCTACTAAGCCCAGTGAGTGGTTCTTTTAAAATAATATCACTTTGCAAAACATATTTTTGGGAAGTCAATCACATAATCACAATTTCAGTATAATTTATGCATGATCATGTGTAAATTCATTCAATCATCATCCTCCAGTTCCATGCTATACTTGGCATGTTCATATCATGTACATACTATCAATCATAACAACTTTTTATGGAAACTTTCCTACCCACTTTTCCCGCCAATGTGCACATCGACAATTCTTTTCCCACTAGTCATGCTTAGGTAACTTCACTATATTTCCCGCCAGTCGTCACCAACTATTATTTCTCGCCGACCGAGGCCGACTATATTTTCCCGCCAAGTATCTTTTTTAAGCATGCTAACTTATGTAGTCTGGGTATAATCTCAGTTTCCATAGAAATTTCACAAACAATATCATGGTAAGCAGCATAACATCATCAGTATGCATTTTGCACTTACATATGCATATATTCACATATCAATGTATAAAACTAAGTAACCACTCACCGCAAGCAAGTTTTTCCACTAAAATCACCTTGAGAATACTTTCTTGAGAATTCCTCCATATCAATGGAAATTCCTCAATTAATACTTGTTATATCATAAACAATGTCAAAATAGCCAAATACCATTATATAATGAAAATATCAGTTTACCCTCCAATTTAGCCAAAATCCTAAAATTAGCCTCTTTAGAGGTTATTTGGACTATGGTAGGCAGCTGGGCGTTTGGCTGTGTGTAGGGTGGGTGTGCTATGCTGCACAGGGGGCTGACGCATTGGGCGAGCGTGCACGGTGGGCTGCTGCGCTGGGCATGATGCGTCGCATGGTGGGGCAGCTGTGCTGAGCTAGCGCGCGGGATGCGTCAGTGTTCGATTAGTTATAGTGGAGTGTCCCATTAGTTAACGAATGGGGGTTAGATCAAACTAATGAGTTTAACCGATTAATCTTGAATCATTGGAGCCCATGATCTGTAGGTCCGCGAGGTCCCCCTACTAGCTTGTAAATGGATAAACTTTAGAGTAGCTTGAGAAATTAATTTGAAACGTTCAAATTAAACTGAATAGGAGAATATATATTTAAGTATGATTTAAATATATGAAGATGATTATTGTGCAAAAAATTAATTTAATATTTGATATTAAATTAATTAATATTTTAAATTAATTTTAGAAAATAATTTTTCAATTTTGTTAATCAAAATAGTTTTGGAAATCAAATTTTGATTTTAAAAGAAAATTGAAAATCGGTTTTGCATGGTCCCAAATGGAAAATGTAGTTTTTCCATTATCATCATCTTCTTGCTCACAGAAAGGCCATTATCTTCTCTTCATTAATACTCCAAGCATGAGCTGCAAGCCATGAAATTCACTTCTTTGCATGTTCATCTGTAATAAATAAAGAAGTTTGGAGTGATTTGAAGTGAGCTAATACATTTGAGAAGAAAGAGTTTTTCCATTTGGGCAGCTATGTGTTCTTCATTGTTGTTCACTGATTCAAGTTGTTATTGAGTCCCACAACTCTATCTAAAGCTCCAAGAGGATAGTGAGGAAGACCTTGAGGTGGTTCACGGTGATCTTTGGTGCAGACTATTGTTGTACAATCAAGTTCTTGAAGAGTTTTTTAAAGGTATGATCTTAAAATCCTCTTTTAAGAAAAGCATGCTTTAGTTTCTGCCAAAATTAGTGAATTTGAATGCTTATTGATCCTTGATACTTTCACTGCATGTTATTTAGCTCTTTTAATTAGTATCAGAGAACTTTTTAAGCATTCAATTCGATTTAATTTTGGTGTGGTGGGTGTTTTTCATGAGATATATGAAACTAATGACTGGTATGGTTTTCTGAGTTTTGACATCTTAATTCTCTTTAATTTCTCAATTAAATTTGTAATTGGCTCTTGTTGATGAGCTTTGTTAGCAAGAGTCTGTAATTTATTTGGAGTCATTAGAGTTGAAATTAAGATGTAATTGAAGAAACAAGTGAAGGAAGCCGAGTTGTTGTTCCAGTTTTTCCAGCTTCAGCTCAAATTTGTTGCTGAGATTCAGTTGCTAAACAATCGTTTAGTTTCAGACGTTACACGATGTGAAGAAAAGCTAGATGATCATTTAGCAATGGGCGCTGGTCGTTATGATGTTGAATGCTAAGCGATTGTGTACTTGCAAGAGCTAAGCGATGCATTTATTTGCTATACGATAGCACTATGCGATCGTTTAACTTTGACATGGGAACTAAACGATACGTTGAATTTTCTAAACGATGGCACTATACGATCATTTAGCTACAACGCGTGCTAAGCGATGCGATGAAGTGCTACGCGATAGCACTGAGCGATCGTTTAGATGCAGAGCTAAGTGATCATGTAGACAAATGCTAAGCGATGCGATGATGTTCTATACAATGGAGCTAAGCGATCATTTAGCTGCGGTGGGTACTAAGCGATGACATGAAAGCGCTAGGCGATGGTGTTAAGTGATCGTTTAGTTCTATGCGATGGAACTAAGCGATAGCAAGGCGAAGGAACTAAGCGATCGAGTTCTATATGATAGAGCTAAACGATCATTTAGCTTTAGCAAACACTAAGCGATCGTGTGCTTCTTCTCAGACACTAGACGATTACCTTCAGCACTACACGATCGACCTTAGCAGCACTTTGAGGTTGGACTAAGAGCAGCCGATTCGACCGATTTTCTCAAAGTTCCAATCCGATTCAGCCTCAAAGGGTTTTGACTTGTCCGGTTCAGACTTTGTTGGTTTGGTTCAGACCAGCCCGATTCAAGATGCCTGGGTTTGGTTTGGAGCGGTTCGAGCAGTTCAAAGATGGTTTTGAAGCTATTTGTAATAGTTAGGCATCTGTTTGCTTGTTTATGCCAAAATGAAAACCATATCAATTAGTATTTAATTTTTTATGCATGAGCTGTATGTAATAATTATATAATTAATGTATATGCATACAGTATGCCATGTAGATTTAAAACTCCACCGTAGGAAGCATGTTACATACATTAAAAGTATGTTATAATTGTTATAATATATAGTATGCATGTTAGGGTTATGTTTAATATAGTGGTTATATTAGATACCTTTGTTAAATGTTGTGGACGTTAAGCATGTCTAAATTTTGTAAGTTGTTATAAAATTGGTTAGACGTTTAGAATCCATAACAAAGAACAACTGCATGCTCACTTAGGTTAACAACTAATTTTAAATGATAAAATAGATTGTTACCTTATAAAATACGGTTACAAACTCATATTGGTTCATAAACCTGTCTAAGGCTGGGGGTACTTAAGTTGGTGGTTTATGGAACACCTCCTACCTGGGGATTATGACCGAACTATTGAGAGTTGTTAACTGATTTTATGAGCTTGCGTGAGCGATGTAAGGTAATAAAATCGTTTATCACCTAGACATTGTAGGTTAAATCCAATTACAAGAGTTATATTTGGATGAACCACTTAGACTTAGGTTGTATGAAATTAGCCGTCATGCCTAAGTAAATTACCCAAATTTTTAGAACACTTTAGTGGGAAATTAACAATATATTTGATATATAGTTATTAGCTCTTCAAGAGTTTACACTGTGAGATCCATGCTCGGCTTCGTGTCGATTTTACCTCGACTGCTCCATACAGAAAGTGTTTGCATGGGTCAATAACAAGGTGAATGAGGGAGGTGGTTCATAGTAAGTGGGTGAAAGAAATATGTCAACATTGTCCTACGGTCACCTCCATTAGTTTGAACTGTGAGATTCCTCTGTTGCACCTGTGATGCGTTGTGAATATGATGAAATAATGGTGTAAATTGCGATGGTGGTGTATGTGTTTTCCATGCAAGTTTTCCTAGTAAGACCCAAGTATAAATCCTGCTAGGTTGCCTGGTAAGACCAGGGTCGAACACAGGAACTATGGAGACAGTATGCGACGGTGATTTCAGATTACTTTGCGTTGACAAATAAAACAATGAGTTGGTTGGTATGTTTGTTTAAGGTATAGATTCTATGCGGTGGAATTGAGAAAAGAGTTAATAACAATAGAAGTTACAATGAGTATGCGGGGGAACGGGTTGAGAAGGGATTTAGCTAACACTTCCTAAGATTGTGTTCACGTTATGCGATCATGCTACATACATACAATAGAAAGTCATCTCTCAATGCAAATGCTATAGCTCCTAGTTTTAGGACGCATGCGATGTATACGATGATGTCTATATGACTTATGCCTAAGCCTTTACTCTTGTCTATGCGATGATGAATGACACACACATACACAAGGCGACCATATACTACCATAACCTATTTCTAGGGTGCATGCGATGCATGTTAGCAAATAGAACTTATCTTTAAGTCTCTATCTCTTGCTTATGCGGTTCTAATCTCACTTTCTCAAGTCTAGATTCTAACTTAGCTCTCTCGCTAGGTTCTTTCTTTAGACTCTCTCTCAAGTAGCTCTAAAGGGGTGATGGACGCATACATAAGACAAAATGATCGCATAAAAATGAAGATCTTAGGTCATGCTAGCTAAGTACTTCTCAACCCATTCGAAAGTTTAGTTACTCATGCATAATGTAAAGAGAATGAACAAATGTAGAGATATAAGTTCCATTCTATAAATGAAACCAGAATTCAGAATGACAACGGGAAATAAAGATAGGGAGCCTGGCAGCAATTTCTTGCTTCCCAAGGCTTTTACACTGAGTTTCTCTATTCTGCCCAAAAGAATATTCTTGCTTTCGCAGGACCCTCTCTCTATTCTCAACATTTCCCAGTACTCTCTTGAGCTGACCAGGAATGATCTTCCGGCGTCTTTTCTCTTCACTCGCCTCCGCCTTCTAAGTATAAGAAAACTATGAACAATGGCTAACTATCTTCTGTATGGTGAACTTTCTATATGGCTAAGGTCCTTTTTCGGTGGTGGCCTTTGGTATTTATAGAGATCAGGTGAAGAAGCTTTTCTCTCAAATGATTGCACTGATGGGATGTCATTAAATCTCTGTCTGATGCGCCGATTAGTTGTCACCGAAAAGTTGACTGTACTTGCTACAGTGTGTCGTTAACAGCTTGTCAACTTAATTCGGATTCAACCGTCATCAGCTTTCTGTCCCATCGTGATTTATTACACTTTCACCTTGATGCGCCGTCTCTATGTGGCCACCTTCTCAAGTAGATCTTCGCGAGCGCATACGATCGCATAGTCTTACGGTCGCAATCTCTTAATGCGCTCGGACGCTGAATTCCTTGGATTGCAATTCTTCCTTGTGCCAACGCATTTTCCTACACAAAATACGTAAATTAGCTGCTTTAATGCAATGGAGCATGCAATCAAAATGTTCTCAACTTATTGCTTTTGGACACGATTTTACATATTTTTACCATCGCAATCCTACATTTTTTTATATCTTTGCGTGTAATAACGTGCATTTCTGCTCGTTATCACACCCCCAAATTTAAAACAATGTTTGTTCTCAAGCATAAACTAAAGGTTTTTTTCTAGAAAGTCTGTCGCCTTCTTCTTTCCTAGATTTCTCAAGGTTACCTTATTCAAATCCTATGTACCAAAATCTCCTTAATTTCTATTCAGGTCTCTTCTTAAAATATTTCTAAAATTTAGGGACCGCAAGTTTAACCTTTAAGAAATAAAAACTTTACTTGTTTCCCGGGCATCACATGATTTATTTCATAAAAAAAACTTTTTCAACTGGGGTGTTTTCAAATGAATTTTATCCTTGCGTAGTTTAGATATTCTTTCTATGACCTTGAGCTGATCCAAATGCCTAGCCTTCATTTTGGCTTGCCCCCACGTGTGTCATGCGAGCATCCAACTACGAGCAAGACGCTCCTTTTCAGTCTAAACTCATGCCCATTTGGCAGTGGAGTTGCGATCATTTTATTTATGTGTTGATCACGATTCCTACCTTCGTTTTGGCTTGCCTCCACGTGTGTCATGCAGACATCCAACTACGAGTAGGATCCAATCGCAACATTATGATATATATATATGTGTGTGTGTGTGTGTGTGTGTATTTTTGAATGCCTAAAAATAGCAAGGTTGAAAATAAATACCGCACGCCCAAATTTAAACGCAACAATGTCCTCATTGTTGAAAAATTGAAAGAATTCATGTGATGCTCTTAGGAGGTTTCGTAAAAGTCAGTTTGAAAGAAAGTTGGTGGAGCACTAACTTCTAGAAATATTTCATGAATTGACTGTCCTAAAATTAAGTTGACTCTAATGCATGTGATGAAAAATAGAGGCATGCGTTTCATCATTGAAATCATTATTGGCAAAGAAAAACAATGCGGTGACTTACTAAATTAACCAATGTATAATGATTGCGCTGACTAAAGAGGATGCGATGATAAGATTATCAAAGTTAAAATGAGATACGATAGTGCAAAATTTGAAATAAACAAAGTCAAGGAAAGATACAATCCCTAAATTTGCTCTGTCGCTCGCATTATTTGTGATCACATCCTTCTTTGCGGCGAGCCAATTTCTTCGATGGCATTGGTTGTCCGAGCTAATCGCGTCTTTCGGTTATCATGTAGCTCCCCCACGATCGTTGCAAAAAAAAAGGGTCAAATAAAAGACAGAGTTAATTTTTTTTTTTTTTAGAGTGATGCAAAGGAGTAAAAGGATATAGAAATGATAATGGATATAAAGAGGTAGAATTGAGTTCATGAATTGAAGATTTCAAAGGATACTTCACAAAAATTATATCCTTGATGAATTTGAATCGCATGATTGTGCAGGGGCTGCCCACATCTTCTTTAGTCGGATTCCTTAGGTACACGGAAGTGTTCTCGCGATGCAAGTCTTCTCCATGATATATTTTGACTCTTTGCCCGTTGACTTTGAATGCGTTGGTCCCCTCCTCATTGAATAACTCAACCACTCCATACGGGAATACCTCTTTGATTATAAAGGGTCCAGACCAACGTGGCTTTAATTTACCAAGAAAGAGTCGAAGCCGCAAATTGAATAATAAGATCTTTTGTCCGATTTGGAGATTCTTCTCGCATAATTGTTTGCCATGCCAACGTTTTACGCTCTGCTTGTAAATTTTGGCATTCTCATATGCTTGCGTTCTCCATTCATTAAGCTCGACCAACTGAAGTTTCCTTGCTTCCCCTACGGCCTTGAAGTCGAAATTGAGCTTTTTCACTACCCACATTGCTTTATGCTTCAACTCAAGCAGTAAGTGACATGCCTTTCCAAACACCAACGCATACTGGTACATGCCTATAGGTGTCTTATAGGCGGTCCTGTATGCCCACAAGGCATCGTCCAATTTCATTGCCCAATCTTTTCGTGAAGGTTTTACCACCTTCTCTAATATCAGCTTGATTTCCTTGTTAGACACTTTAGCTTGGCCATTTGTTTCTGGATGGTATGCGGTGGCCACCTTATAAAGGATATTATACTTGAGCAATAATTTGTTGATGATGTGATTAACAAAGTGAGAGCCTTCATCACTTATTATGGCACGTGGAGTGACAAAACGAGTGAAAATATTCTTCCTCAAGAACTTGGAGACTACCGCCGCATCGCTTGCGATGCACGATACCACTTCTACCCATTTGGAAACGTAGTCAACGGCTAATAGAATGTATTTGTGACCATTTGATGGTGGAAATGGTCCCATGAAGTCTATGCCCCATTCGTTGAATAGTTCCAATTCTAAGATGATGTTCATGAGCATCGCATGCTTGAAATGTTTCCCGTGCGTTGGCACCGGTCGCATTTTATTGCATAGTCTTTTGCGTCCTTGAATAACGTTGGCCAAAAATATCCACTTTATAACACCATTGCTGCTGTGCGTTGGCCTCCAAAATGTCCTCCATATGGCGAGTCATGGCATTGTGATAGTTTGTGCTGGTGAGCAGCATCTGGTACGCATAGGCGCAAAAATCTGGTCTGATCCCCTCTTATAAAGATTTGGTTCATCCCAAGAATATGATTTACTTTCATGTATGAGTCACCTCTTTTAGTGGGCTATGTAGTCCTCGGGAAATTGTTACCAAACCAGAAAATTCACCACGTCCGCATACCATGGTAATTCTTCAATTTTAAATAGCTGCTCATCTGGGAAGGTTGCGTTCACCTCTGACTCGTTGCAGTCGACTTATGGATTTTCTAATCTTGACAAATGGTTCGCAACCTGGTTCTCCGTCCCCTTGCGACCAATGATTTCTATGTTGAATTCTTAGAGGAGGAAAACCCATCGAATCAATCTTGGCTTCGCATCTTTCTTTGTCATTAATTACTTGATTGTCGAGTGGTCAATGTGAACGATCACTTTGGTTCCTAGTAGGTAAGCTCTGAATTTTTCCAACACAAATATCAACGCAAACAATTCTTTTTCTATGGTAGTGTAATTTGTTTGAGTAGGGTTCAAGGTTTTACTCGCATATGCGATGGGGTGTAGCATTGTTTTCTTCTTTTGCACCAGCGCTGGCCCCATCGCATAACCGCTTGTGTCGCACATTATTCAAAGGGCTGTGTCCAGTCCGGTGCGATCAACACAAGTGCGGTTATTAATGCGTTCTTCAGTATCTTGAATGCGTTGAGGCATTGGTCATCAAAGTCAAACTTTCTTTCTGCCTCAAGCAACGCACTCAGTGGTCGCGTAATCTTTGAAAAGTCCTTCACAAAACGTCGATAAAATCCTACATGGTCTAAGAAGCTCCTGACAGCCTTCACGTTCGCTGGAGGTGGAAGCTTTTCAATCGCCTCAATCTTCGTCTTATCCACCTTCAGCCCGTCCTTGGAGACTTTGTGCCCGATCACAATACCGTCCTTCACCATGAAATGACATTTCTCCCAGTTCAGCACCAGGTTCGTCTCTTCATATCTCCTCAGTATCTTCTCCAGATTATTGAGATAGACTTCATATGTTTGCCCATACACCGAGAAGTCATCCATGAAAATTTCTACAGAATCTTTAAGATACTCAGAAAAGATGGCCATCATACACCTCTAGAATGTGCTCGGCGCATTGCATAGGCCGAACGGCATATGTCGAAACACAAATGTTCCATAGGGGCATGTGAATGTGGTTTTCTCTTGATCTTTAGGAGCAATCATGATTTGGTTGTAGCCAGCATATCCATCCAAGAATCAGTAGTAATCATTTCCTGCTAGGCGGTCTAGCATCTAGTCGATAAAAGGCAAGAGGAAATGATCCTTCTTTGTCGCCGCATTCAGTTTGCGGTAGTCCATGCAGATCCGCCAGCCAGTGACGGTCCTCATTGGTATTAGTTCATTATTTTCATTTGGGACTACCGTCATACCTCCTTTCTATGGCACACATTGCACAGGGCTGACCCATGTGCTGTTGGCGATTGGATAGATAATCCATGCATCCAACCATTTGATTATTTCCTTCTTCATGACCTCTTTCATCGCAGGGTTGAGTCTGCATTGATGTTTGATCGGTCCTTTTTTATTGTCCTCGAGACGTATCCTGTGCATGCAATATGTGGAGCTGATTCCTCTAATGTATGCTAGCGTCCAACCAATTGCTTTTATGTACTTTTCAGGATGCTCAGCAGCGCATTTTCTTGATCTTCTTGAAGTGCAGAGGAAATTATTACTAGTAGCGTTTCATTCTGCTCCAGAAAAGCATACTTTAGGTGGTTTGGCAAGATTTTCAGCTCTACTATCGGTGGTTGTTCCAAGGATGGTTTGTGTGTTTTCCTTTCTTCATTGATTGTCATCTTTTCTTCTTTGGTAGATGTTTCCGCGATCGCATTGCAGGTTACTATGGATGCGGTTGCATCCTCTCTTTCATCTTCATCTTCAGACTTTTCTTCTTCATATAAACTGGGTTCATCATCGGACTCAGTGAGGTCTTCTTCTTTCGGATATTTCATGGCTCTGATAATCTCAAATCTGATCTTCTGTCTGTTCACGCTCAATGTGATCTCTCCCTTCGTCCCAGAATGATGGGTACATCCTTATCCGCTTCATAATCAAGGATGATGAAGTCTGTCGGTAAGATAAATTTGTCAATCATGACCAGGACATACTTCATCTTCCCTTTTTGATGCACAAGGGATCTGTCAGCTAGTTGGAGAGTCATCGTCGTGGGAGCCAACTGCCTCACATTCAGCTGCTTAAAAATTTAAAGGGGCATTAAGTTGATGCTGGCCCCGAGATCGCAAAGCGCTTGGCCAATGTATAACCCGTTGATCGAGCAGGGTATTATGAAACTTCCGGGGTCGCGCATCTTCAATGGAATAATAGTTTTTGATCGCTATGTTAATGCCACCGTTACGAACTTATCGGTGCTCTTTTTCTTTGTCACCATGTCCTTCATAAACTTTGCATACTTTGGCATTTGATCAATCGCTTCAATGAAAGGGATGTTGATATGCAACTGTTTCAGCATGTCCATGAAGCGTTGATACTGCCCTTCATCATTTTTCTTCTTTTTATGTCTTTGTGGGAATGGTGGCAGCTGTATTTTCATGGTTTCCTACTCTATCGACTTAGAGGTGGACGCAATTTTTGGTTTCATCGTCTCCTGTTCTTCTGGTTCTTCTTGGGTCAATGGGGTCTCTGGTTCCATCGCAACTGAAGCAGTCCGACTCGACTCCTTATTCTTATTCGCCACTTTTTTTTTGCTTCGCAATGTCACAACTTGACATTGCTCCTTTCCCGTACTCCCTGGGTTGCGTGGGAGCTCTGTTGAACTCGGCAGTGCCCCTTAAGGTCTACTTTTGAGTTCGCCTGCAATCTGGCCTATCTGAATTTCAAGATTGCAGATAGACGTCACTTGATTCTGGAGTACTGTTTCATTCTTTTCAATATACTGCTTCAGTAAGCTCTCCAGAGATGAAGATTGCGGCGCCTACGAACTACTAGCTTGACTTTGCGTTTGACCATTTGTTCGCGGGAAAAATCCTCGTGGCCCTTCTTTTTGCGCCATTGGTTGAAAATTTTGTTGTTGATTTTTCCACGCGAAGTTAGGGTGGTTTCTCCACCCAGGGTTGTAAGTATTTGAAAGCGGATTATTCTTCATGAAATAAACAGACTGTGGGTTCCTCGAACACTCTTCCATTGGATGGCTTTCACCGCAAGTGGCACAACTTGCACTCATTTGGTTGATTGCGTTGACCTGCCCCTTATGCATTCCTGGGCTGCTGATTGCGATTCCTTGTATTAAATTCATCATCGAAGTCATTTTGTTTTGTAGGGATGCGATGGCCCTATTATTTGCGTCACTGTCTTTAATTCTTAGTTGTTGATCGCTTTCTCTCCAATCTTCGTGATTTTTCGAAATGCGATCAAGTATGTTTTTAGCCTTGTCATATGTCTTGTCAAGCAGACCTCTAGCTGCTGCCGCATTGACAGTCGTCTGCGATGCAGTGTTCAAACCATGGTAGAAAATTTCCATCTGTAGACAATCTGGTAAGCCATTGTGCGGGCAATCTCGCACCAGTCGCTTAAACCTCACCCAGGCGTCACTGAGCGATTCGTCGATATCCTGTTCAAAATTGGTAATCAACTTCCTCCTTCTGGCGTTTTCTGTCGGGGGGAAGTACTTCTTCATGAAATTTTCCACTACCTGTTCCCATGATGTAATCTCCCCTAGTTCGAGAGAGTAAGCCCATTTCCGTGCCTGGTCACACAACGAAAATGGGAACATCATTAATCGAACCTCCTCAGAGGAGATGTTTGGGAACACAAATGTATTGCAGATTTCAATAAAACTCCGGAGGTGGGCATGCGGATCCTTGCCACGCCTACCGCCAAACTGTCCGACAGTTTGAATCATCTGCAGCATCACCAGCTTCATCTCGAACCTCGATCCGTCCAGGGTTGGCCTCATGATTCCTGGTGAGAAATCATAAAGGTTGGGCGACACATAGTCCCAGATGGGCCTATTGGGGTTGTTCGCTAAGAGGATGGGGTTCGCCATGATATTATTTACGTTCGGTGCTCTGTCTTCCGGTTGCTCTGCCATGTTTAGATCTTTCTCTTGTTGTCGTTGGCGGTTGTTTCTTCTTCTTCTTCGGAAAGTTCTTTCAATCTCTGGGTGGTAGTTGGGCTCAAGAATTTGTCCTTCGCTCATACGATGCCCTCTTCTTCCCTTACCTAAGGAGAAGCAGTGCACAGAGATGGAAAGTCTGCAAAGAAAATAAAAAGCTACCATTAGCACAACTTGTATTGTCGTAGTCCCCGACAACAGCGCCAAAAACTTGATGCATTATGAATATGATGAAATAATGGTGTAAATTGTGATGGTGGTGTATGCATTATGCATGCAAGTTTTCCTAGCAAGACCCAAGTATAAATCCTACTAGGTTGCCGGGTAAGGCCAGGGTCAAACACAGGGACTATGGAGATAGTATGCGTGAGTGATTTCAGATTACTTTGCGTTGACAAATAAAACAATGAGTTGGTTGGTATGTTTGTTTAAGGTATAGATTCTATGCAGTAGAATTGAGAAAAGAGTTAATAACAACGAAAGTTACAATGAGTATGCAGGGGAACGAGTTGAGAAGAGATTTAGCTAACACTTCCTAAGATTGCGTTCACGTTATGCGATCATGCTATATACATACAACAGCAAGTCATCTCTCAATGCAAATGCTATAGCTTCTAGTTTTAGGACACATGCGATGTATACGATGATGTCTATAGGATTTATGCCTAAGCCTCTACTCTTGTCTATGCGATGATGAATGACACACACATACACAAGGCGACCACATACTACCATACCCTATTTCTAGGGTACATGCGATGCATGTTAGCAAATAGAACTTATCTCTAAGTCTCTATCTCTTGCTTATGCGATTCTAATGTCGCATTCTTAAGTCTAGATTCTAACCTAGCTCTCTCAAGTCTAGGTTCTTTCTTTAGAATCTCTCTCGAGTAGCTTTAAAGGGGTGATGGACGCATACATAAGACAAGATAGTCGCATAAAAATGAAGATTTTAGGTCATGCTAGCTAAGTACTTCTCAACCCATTCGGAAGTTTAGTTACTCATGCATAATGTAAAGAGAGTGAACAGATGTAGAGATGCAAGTTCCATTTTATAAATGAAATCAGAATACAGAATGACAATGGGAAATAAAGATAGAGAGCCTAGCAGCAATTTCTTGCTTCCCAAGGCTTTTACACTGAGTTTCTCTACTTTGCCCAAAAGAATATTCTTGCTTTCGCAGGAGTCGACCCTCTCTCCATTCTCAACGCTTCCCGACACTCTCTCAAGCAGACCAGGAATGATCTTCCGGCGTCTTTTCTCTTCACTCATCTCCGCCTTCTAAGTATAAGCCGCAATCCCTACGGAGGGTTGTAACATAGGATTTGGAAAACCCAGGCTTCAATAAAATGAATAGGGTTTTATAGTTTCATCTTGGATATTGTCTTCTATCTCAAAGGCATATTCATACCGTCCTATAAGATCTGAAAATTGTGGGTCACACTTACAAGAATTACTAATTGTTAGTAAAGATCATGACCAAAAACGATATCCAAAAGATCTATTAGAATATGAGTTATTCTAGATAATAGTATTTGGTCAAGAACTGTCTTGCTTCTGTGAAGGAATTATTGACTGCCCCACGGTAGCATTTGTTCTAAATCACTTAAGTATCATTGCAAATAAATAAAGATTTATTGGGTACTTTATTAGTTTTTGCTAAAAATGGATTTAGATGCATATTTAATATAGTTTGTTTAAAATGTTGCAGCAATGTCGAACTCAATCATACAATTGCTTGCTTGTGACAAATTTAATGGAAAGTGTTATTCGAATTGGAAGTCAAACATATATACGATATTAGTAGTAGATGATCTGAAGTTTGTGTTGACGGAGGAGTGTCATCCAGTTCCCAGTTCAATGGCTACTCGAAATGTTCAGGACGTCTATGATAGGTGGGTAAGGGCGAACGAGAAAGCCCAGACCTATATCTTGGCGAGTATATCTGATGTACTCAACAAGAAACATGAGGTCATGCCCACAGCCCATGAGATCATGGCATCATTACAGGAGATGTTCGGGCAACCGTCATCATCTGTTAGACATGAAGCCATCAAATATGTGTATGTAACTCGCATTAAAGATGGGACCAACGTAAGAGAACACGTTTTCGATATGATGGTCCATTTTAACATTGTGGAGGCTCACGGGGCTATGATAGACGAGACAAGTCAAGTGAGCATGATACTGGAATCTCTTCCTGAGAGCTATCTGCCGTTCAGGACAAATGCTGTCATGAAAAAAATCACTTATAACTTAACGACGCTTTTGAATGAGTTGCAAACTTATCAATCTATGATGAAACTGAAGGAAAAAGAAATAAATGTTATTTTGAAACTGAAAAAGTTTTACATGGTGTCCACGTCTAGTACGAAACCCGTTGATGATAAGAAAGCTGGTCCTTCTTCTTCTAAGGATAAAACCGTACAAATGAAGAAGAAAGGAAAAGGGAAAAAGAAATCCACTAAGAAGAAAAACAAAAACAAAACTCCCAAGGGAAAATGTTTCCATTGTGGAGAGGTTGGGCATTGGAAACGAAGTTGCCCAAAATATCTGGCTGAAAAGAAAGCAGAAAAGGCTGAACAAGGTAAATATGATTTACTAGTTGTTGAAACATGTATAGTGGAAAATTCTCACCTTACCTGGATATTGGATTCAAGTGTCGCTAATCATGTTTGTACTTTTCTACATGAAACTAGTTCTTGGAGAAGACTTTCTGAATATGAGATGACTTTCAAGGTGGGGACAAGTGAAGTCATTTCAGCTGAAGCAGTGGGAGATGTGAAGTTGTTTTTTGGAGATTCTTTTATCTTGCTCAAGAATGTGTTTTTTGTACCTAAGATGAAAAGAAATTTGATCTCCATTTACTGTCTTTTAGAGAATATGTACAATGTATCTTTTGAATGTAATGAAATGTTTGTTTATTCAAGAGGTGTTCATATTTGTTCTGTTAGACTTGAAAATAACTTATACATATTACAACCAATTGAAGCAAAAGCCATTTTAAATATAGAGATGTTTAAAATGGCTGAAACTCTAATAAAAAGTGGAAAATTTCTCCTAACGCCTATCTTTGGCACCTCAGGCTTGGTCACATTAATCTCAACAGGATTAAGAGATTGATAAAAAACGGTAATCTAAATCAGTTAGAAGTCAGTTCCCTACCTCCATGTGAATCATGTCTTGAGCGAAAAATGACAAAAAGATCTTTTTCTGACAAAGGTCTTCGTGCTAAAGAACCTCTTGAACTTATACATTCAGATCTTTGTAGTCCGATGAGTGTTAAAGCTTGAGGAGGATATCAGTACTTTGTCAGTTTTATTGACGATTACTCTCGATATGGCTATATTTACTTAATCGATCACAAGTCTGAAGCTCTTGAAAAGTTCAAAGAATTTAAGGTTGGGACTGAAAATCAATTAAGTAAAAGAATTAAAACACTTCGATTTAATCGAGGTGGTGAGTATATGGATTTGCAATTCCAGAACTATCTAGTAGATCGTGGAATTCAATCCTAACTAACAGCACTTGGAACAGCACAACAAAACAGTGTTGCAGAAAGGAGAAATCGAACCTTGTTGGACATGGTTTGGTCTATGATGAGTTATGCTCAATTACCTCAATCCTTTTGGGGGTATGCAGTAAAGACTGCAGTTTATATTCTGAACGTTGTTCCGTCCAAAAGTGTTTCAGAAACACCATATGAATTATGGAAAGAACACAAAATGAGTTTACGCCATTTTCGTATCTGGGGTTGTCCAGCACACGTGTTGGTACAGAATCCTAAGAAATTGAAAACACGTTCAAAATTATGCCTATTTTTAGGATATCCCATGGAAACAAAAGGAGGATACTTTTATGATCCCCAAGAAGATAAAGTGTCTGTATCGACAAATGCAACATTCTTGGAAAAGGATCATATTAAAAATCATCTACCTCTCAGTAAACTAATATTGCAAGAACTGTCTAAAGATACTATAGAAAGATCAACAAGAGTTGTTGATCAAGCTGGTCCATCAACAATAGTTGTTGTCCCGTCACGTCCATCCCAAGAATTAGGAATGCCTTTGTCGTAGTGGAGGGTTATTCAACAACCTGAACGCTACATGGGTTTAACAGAAACTCAAAACATCATACAAGTTGATGGTTTAGAGGATCCATTACCCTTTAAAAAGGCAATGGAAGATGTTGACTGGGAACAATGGATAAAAGCCATGGACAATGAAATGGAGTCTATGTACTTCAACTCGGTCTAGGAACTTGTAGATCAACCATAAGGTGTTACACCTATAGGTTGTAAGTGGATCTACAAGAGAAAACGAGACCAAACTGACAAGGTACAGACCTATAAAGCCTGACTCGTGGCAAAGGGTTTTACCCAAAGAGAAGGAGTTGATTATGAAGAAACTTTTTCTCCTGTTGCCATGATCAAATCAATAAGAATACTTATTGCCATTGCCACATATTATGACTATGAGAAATAACAAATGGATGTCAAGACAACTTTTCTAATTGGCTATCTTGATGAAAGTATTTTTATGTCTCAACCAGAGGGGTTCGTCAAAAAAGGATAGGAACAGAAAGTCTGTAAGCTTAATCGATCCATTTATGGATTGAAACAAGTGTCCAGATCCTAGAATATAAGATTTAACACTGGGATCAAATCTTATGGCTTTGAACAGGATGTTGATGAACCTTGTGTATACAATAAGATAGTCAAAAAAATTGTAGCATTCTTAGTTCTATACATTGATGATATCTTGCTCATTGGGAATGCGACAAGTTTTCTTGCTGACGTAAAGAGATGGTTAGCAACAGTTGCAAATGAAAGATTTGGGTGATGCTCAGTATGTTCTAGGAATACAGACCTTTCGAAACCAAAAGAATAGAACATTGGTACTATCTCAGGCATCTTATATTGACAAGATGTTGTCAAGGTATAATATGCAAAATTCCAAGGTTTATTACCTTTCAGGCATGAAATTTATTTGTCGAGTGAACAATGTCCTAAGACACCTCAAGAGATTGAGGAGATGAACAGAATTCCATATACATCTGCAGTTGGGAGTTTGATGTATGCTATGTTGTGTACACGCCCTGACATATGTTTTGTAGTTGGAATCGTCACTAGGTTCCAATCCAATCCTAGACACGGTCATTGGACCGCTGTAAAAAATATCCTCAAGTATCGAAGGAGAACGAGGGACTATATGCTTGTTTATGGACCTAAGGATTTGATCCTTATAGGATACAAATATTCTAATTTTCAAACTGATGTAGATTCTAGGAAATCTACATCAGGTTCAGTTTTCACTCTTAACGAAGGAGCTATAGTTTAGAGAAACATCAAGCAAAGTTGTATCACTAACTCCACCATGGAAGCAGAATACGTGGCTACATGCGAAGTTGGTAAGGAAGCAGTATGGCTACGTAAATTCTTAGCTGATTTAGAAGTCGTTCCAAATATGCACCTGCCTATCACACTGTATTGTGACAACAGTGGTGTAGTTGCTAACTCAAAGGAATCCAGGAGTCACAATCGTGGAAAACACATTGAAAGAAAGTACCATATCATCCAGGAGATCGTACACAAAGGAGATGTGCTCGTTACAAAGATAGTCTCTGAAGACAACCTTGATCCATTCACCAAGGCCTCTCGGCTAAATTTTTCGAGGGCCACCTAGTTAGACTAGGACTCCGAGTAGTGTAATCTAGGACAAGTGGGAGAATGTCTATGGTATTATAGATGCCCTAGTTTATTGTATTTTTCCCATTATGTATCTCAACATTATATTGTATATATTTGTTCTCACTGGAGTTTTAGTCCAAGTGGGAGATTGTTAGGAATATCCTAGAACTCGCAGTTCGTGTTAAACATTCTATTTATCAATAATAATGACTTGTTGATTTTGCATCTTATTATGGGAATCCAATAAATGCATCCTTGGCTATAGTCTAAATGTTGTAACTTTATGTAGTGACATAAACAGGATCAAGTTGACAGTATATAGCCTAAATGGTCTAATAAGTATATGGATGAAATTGGGTATCTCATCCTAGTAACACTATAGGATGTGGCCCACTATGTAGTTGTTACAAGAAGTTGTAAGGTGCTACAAACGATGTGATTCACAAATCGTTCATGTTGAGACATGTGAGTGGAGGCATTCTATGCAATGAGTTTGCATATAGACTGGACCACGAAAATAGTCACTTTTCTTTATAACGACTGTTTACTCTTAAAACTGACTATTTAATTTATTATGTAACCTAGGTTAACTTGATCTTAATCCTAAGCTAGCTATGAACTCTTGTTTGTTCGGTATTATCCTTTGATCTGCAAACAGTGAGAGTAGTCCAACAACACTGCTCAATAAGCTTACCATTTTGGGGATAAGACCGGATGAATAGCTGGGTACATAGCCTTGCAAGATGGAATTCACTCCTACCCTATTTAGGGTTAGCAGATAGGTTGTTCTCTTAAGTACTGATTCCAGGTATTGAACAATCGGGGCCCCGTCTTCTCATGATAGAGAAAGGATTTGATTCATAGAGATTATGAATCAAAATTGTTCATTAGAGGATCAGTAGAAACTTAAGGAACAAGATGTATTCACAGGGGTAAAACGATATTAACAGGATCGACTTACTGATTATGCTTATTAAGTGGACATAATATATCTACAGAGAGGGGAGTTCAATGTAGTGAAGTGTTCCATTTGTTAACGAATGGGGGTTAGATCGGACTAATGAGTTTAACCGATTAATCTCGAATCGTTGGAGCCCATGATCTATAGGTCCGCGAGGTCCCCCTATGTAACATCCCAATTTTTTTTTTTTATCTTATTGTACTTTTGGTAATTTCTAGTATTAAAGGGCATTTTTGGAATTTTTGGAAATTTAAGTGTAATTTTGGAAATTTATATCCCCAAATTTAAGTTGAAATTAATGCCACGAATCTATTTCATTTTGGGAGGGAATTAGTGAAATTCTTTTGAATTGAAAATTTTAAGAGGAAAAGGGATCAAAAGTTGGAAGAAAGTGAATAAAAATAAAATAAGATAAAACATAATAGAATAAAATAAAATAAGATATTTTATTTTATGTTATGTTATTTTTATTTCTTTATTATTATTTTCTTCCTTTTTCTTTTCTTTTCTCCAACTTTCTTTCCTTTTGTCGAACCCCTCTTCACTCGTATCTCCCCCACTGCCACAGATCCCAACCTTTCCCCCCGATTGACGTTGTGTCGTTTAACCAACCATCTGGTCATCACCTCGGATCTCGCCGGCCGAAGCCTTCCCCAGTGCGTCGCCTCAAACCTCGAACCAATCAGCCCAGCCGCACGACCCACACGTTCGTCCAGCCTCGTCCCTTCACGTCGCTTCACCGCCGTCCCAGATGCGAAGCCACGCCACACCACCGCTCTTCCAGATCTGCTGCCGACTCGAGTGTTGTCGCCTACCAGTGTAGTCGCCGATGAGGGTCTGCCTCATAGGTTTTCCCTTTTTCGATCTCCCTCTCTTGCATCTTCCACCCGCCTCTCTTTCTCTGACCCTGTAGCTTGCCACCTCCAGTTGCAAGTCCCTGTTGCTTAGGTTGTGCGACATCACTCTGACACTGCCGTCAAGCAGGATGTCGTCGCCACTCACTGGATCTACTAGTTTGGGTGAGTTTTGTTGGGAATTTGAGGATTTGTTATTCAAGTTTTGAATAACCAACCAATTATGAGGCTAATTATTGGATTAATTGTAATTTTGGATTTTAGATACAAAGTTTGGAGGGATTTTAAAGTCTTTTGGGTGCTACTGACAAGATTATGATTTCCGTCAATTTTGGTAAGTTTTGGGTGAGTAGTTGGTTTGGTTCTTTTTTGGATTAAGAGTAATTGTTGAAAATTTAGTTATTAAACTTTGGTTTGATTTATGTTCAGATTGGACAAATAAGTTGAACTTTGGAACTAACTTTGAACCAAACTGCATTTCCGTGAAGTTGAATTAGAGATATTTGGTTTAATTTGGTTAATTGGATTTAGACCCCAAAGATGAGTTTAAAACTCTGGATTTATTATTTTGGACTAGGGGTGCTAAATTAATATTTGTAATGTATGTTATAGGGTGGATTCAAAGCCTTCCAAGAGTTGTAAGAAGGTTAATTACTTGGATTAATTTGGGACCAAATTTGAGGTAAGTAATCTTACTACTGGAATTACCCACGGGCCAGGCACTGGATGTATGCTAGCATGATAGATGAATATTATGACAGAATGGCAGCATGATGAACTGATAGTTTAGTATAACCGATGTATGTTCTTGCTTGAGGATCTGAAAGATGTATTTGTGCACATAGATACTTGAATGCTAGCATGAGATGATATTTGATTCCATGAGGTTGTATGTGATCTGTGGATATTGAGGCATGTGTGTATATTGTAGAGCCATGATGTTGAGGCATATATGTATGTCATAGAACCATATTGTGAAAATTATGGTGTTCGAGCCTATGATAGTGATTTTACTGATTAGTTAGAATGCCCACTAGGTTTGTGTTTCCTTTGGGATTCACTAGTTTGTTTTTCCTTCGGGATTCACCAGTTTGTGTTTCCTTCGGGATTCATCAGATATTGTGTCTCCTTCGGGATTCACCAATTATTGTGTTTCCTTCGGGATTCACCAGAGGTAGTGAGCATATTTAGCTACAGTAGGATAGAAATCAGTTTTTCATGTATGTATGTGTCTCATGAGGACTAAGACAGTTTATATGTTCCATTAGAGGTAGGCATCTAGAGGACATAGATGCCTAACTTGACCCCAGCAGTGGGGTTACTTACTGAGTATTTTATACTCATTCTTTCTCATATTGTTTAGGTAAAGGTAGAGATGCACCGGCGATGGACAAGCGGAATTCGTGATCGAGCCACTGGGACTAGTTTTATGCTTCCGCTCATGAGATTTATATTTCTTTTCATGTTTTTCTTAACTTTCAGTTTTGATGTTTAAAACATACTATTAAGAATCATTTTCAGACTTATTTATTATCATTTATGATTTATGAGTACCCTACTGTTGTTTTTAATATTTGAATTTAATGAAAGTCGTCTAAACTTCCTTATTTTATTAGCATTTATTTCAATGTAACAGAGTGTCGTTTTAAGTTCCATGCATGCATGTATTTAGTAATGACCTAACTTAAGTCTTAGGGGGTCGGGTCCTTACAATTGGTATCAGAGCCCATGTTTTGGGTTCTGTAGGCTGACTTGCTATGTAAGTCTAGAATGTCCCTGTGGCCCATGAATGGATTCCTCGTCATCGCCATGTACGTCTTATCAATTACAAGTTTTATGATAGTTGTGCATTAAAATATTTGATTAGCTTAAATGCACCAGTTATGTTCTAATGCTAGGTCAATGACTCGTTAGAAGTTATTATAAGAGGATTATCAGGTACGGCATTACAAAAGGAGAAAAGTAAAATAGAATAAATTATGAGGTCAATGGACACTAGTTTATCTCAAGAATTATGTTAGGAGCGAACAAATATATGACTCAATTCAGAGATGCTAAAGATTGATGAAACTATGTAGAGTTATGACAATTTAGGAATGAAGGTATTTAAATGTTTAAGCCAATGAATAAAATTGTCGAGACAAGAATTGATCAAGGACTAGTGTTATGTTTTGTGTTGGATAGTGCAATCAGTGGTAGGATAAATATACAGGACAATACTCAAGTATAAGGTTAAAAGTTGTTTTATGAATAAGGAGGAAAAGAAAAAAGAGTCTATAAATTTATTGAAGGTTTTGAGGTATTAAAAACCCAACATTTTGAGAAGAATTTTAGAAAGGATTCATAAGTCATAATCATTTGGGGTAATACTACAACTTGATGGACTAGGTAAAGTATGTGTAGTGATATGAAGAATTCTTTTAAAATATCTAGCTAAGTTGATGTCATTAAAGGAAGCTAAAATAGTTGGACATGACCTTGGACTTAAGGGGATAAAGCAAGGTGTTATTTGTTTAGGTTGAAAATTTATTTTAGTATACCTAGACTAAACTCGGAGCCTTATTGTGATAAGGAGATCCAAGTTAGGCAAATTTGAAGAAAGAAAAGTCTTTTGGAGTTTAAAAGTATGCAAATTGGCAAAGAAGAATTCTATGAGATGGAAATTCTTAGTGAGAGAGATAAGATTTGTCACACCCCACTCCAGATTACCGTTTAAACCTAAATGGAATGGTGACTGCAGCAGTTACCAACCTTTTTGCTGGCAGTTACTGCCTATCTAACTTGTTAAATTTTGCTCAAACCCTGAATATGTACATGTCATCAATGTACGAACATATTAACTCAGAACTTAACATATTTACATTGCAGGGATTCACAGCATTGTTCATACATGAATATTACAATTTAGTGAGCTCCATTTAGAATACTAGTCACTAGACAGACATATGTGTACTAACTAATACAGATCTTCAATTACGCTTCCTTCAACTTGTTTCTTTGAGTGGCAGAACAGCAACAGAAAAGTCTTTTGGGAACTGACCGCTACCTGAAAGGAAAACATTTGAAAACAGGAGCTAGAAACCCAGTGAGTGACTTAATAAAAACATAAATCTCATGCTTAAACTGAAAGCTCGAAAACATAATACTGGAACTAAAATATGCCAAGCAAACATGTACATAAAACTTTCAAAACCATTGTATCTAAAACCTGAATCTTAGTTGAGAATGAACATCCATCGCTCTAATTCTCAATGCCAAGCCATGGCCAGATGAGACCCCTACTTCAATCTCTTCATATTGAACTATGGCTAGGA
Organism: Benincasa hispida; assembly: GCF_027475165.1. NCBI lineage: Eukaryota > Viridiplantae > Streptophyta > Magnoliopsida > Cucurbitales > Cucurbitaceae > Benincasa > Benincasa hispida. Next base: position 50,947,523 of record NC_143489.1, on the reverse strand, counting down.
GAGACCCCTACGTCGATCTCTTTAAATATACCGATGGGCATCTTAAGCAACTTCCTCTAAACATAAACATTGATAACTACTCTTAAACATCATTAAACATCATTATTCCCTAGTTGAGAACGAGCATACATCGCTCTAGCTCCCAACGTCTGTTACCGGCTAAGAGACCCATACTTCGGCCTCTCATTCAGAACTATCTACGTGTACGTGGAGTTTTCTAAGTACCGTCAACACCTTAGGTACATTTACTCAGATACCTTCCTTACCTTTAGTATCTGGCTCACTTAAGCTATCAAGTTCTCAAAGAGCATTAAAAGAATATTTTTCAAATATAGCATAGAAATCTCTCTAGGATACCTTCCCTACCTTTAGTATCCTTTTTCATTGTGCTTAGGAATACCAACGCATATACTTTGACAACCTTAGGTATTTAAAATATAGTACATCAAGCTTCATTCAACCTTAGCTATAATCCTAACGCATGCTTCATACTTTGTAAAATAAGTTGGCTTAAATCATGTTGAACTAGCTTGTAAAAACCATTAGCATGCGTTAGACATGGAAAACATACTTGGAAAACTCAAACATTAGTAAACATCATGCGTTGGTCATGCTTTCAATCATAGAAATAAGTTGCTTGCAATCACATAAAACTTAGCATGAGAATAACTTTTCAAAGCATAAACTTTATCATTTAGAAACATTAGTCACTGACAGGTCCTTCAAGTTTGCTTCCTTAAGGCTTGATAGTCTTTTCCAATGGGAGTTGAACCTACACATATAAGCATACTACTTAGTGTTTACATTAGCCTTCCTTTTAGGCCTACTCAATAAATCTAGCTCACATGCTAAACCATCACATTGTGCCTCCTACCATTCACTTTGAGGGTCGGACACTTAGCCAATTTGGAGGGATTGGGTGCCAAAAAAATGCACCCTTCGATCGCCCACACTCCCCACACTTAGAAAATTTTTTGAGCATCAAACTGCAGATTCAATTCCAACAATTCATAACTAAATTTCCAGAACTGATCTCAAGAAAATTTCTTCTACAAACTTGCTTAGAATCAAGTTAGAAACATTATCTTAAAATTTCAGCTCAAAATTCCCCGTCATTCGATCTGGAGATTCAAACCTTCATCATTGGCCCCAATTCAAGCAGCTGCCTGCTTGTTCAACAACTTCCAGTTCAAAATTAAAAAATATATAACTCGCATTCCAGGCCTCATCTTAAAAAGTTTCATTCTAAAAAGTTTTTTATAACTGAGTTAACAATATTACCTCAAATTTTTAGCTAAAAAATATTCTTGATTGTCCTAGAGCTTCAATTCTTCACTAATTGCCTAGATTCACCGGAGAAACGAACCCTTTGTCTTTATTTTGCTCCTCCGGCCTTATTCCGGCGAGTTTTCCCTCCAGCAGCATAGCTACAGAAAATAGACACACAGAGCTTTCGAACGCCACTGGAATTACATAAATAGCCCAAGTAATTTGTTCAAACTAATTAAATGAAGTCGGCCTTCCTGCTTACCACTGCCCAAAATCCTGCATAAAATCTCCTTGGGCCACTTAGCCCACTAATGATGATTAATGGCTGAAATTCAACAAATTTTTCCTTTAAATTTTATATCCTAATGTATTATTTAATAATTTACTTGATGGGTATAACATTTTCCTTTTAAAAGAAAAAAAAATTCTTAATTTCCCACTTTCTCTATTTTGGGAATTCCAACAAATTTTGTTCTACATTTTAACTAACCTCTCTCCTTAGTATAGTTAACCCACATTCAAAATTCTTCACCAACTTGTGTTTGATTCCTAATCTCCAAGCCCATTACATGAGCTCCATCCTTAGCTAACGTTTAGTGAAATTCAGCCGATCAATTCATCCTCCATTCACGTTGCCACCTAGGTCATTTACCACATCATGGCTTCCTTCTTTCTTCTATAATTCTTAAGACATGGTTCCATCATAGCTCATTAGAAGACATCACATTACCTACTTTTACTTAAATTAATTAGGGTTCGGGTTTTACAAGATTTATGGAGGAGTTAAGTAAAATATAATTTAGTAAAGAGATTATGTTCCATTTGGAAAATGGGGGGAAAAAAGGGGGGGGGGGAAAAAGAGGTGTCTTGAATTTAGTGGTTTTATCAAAGATAAGTGTGAAGGAGAGAAAAGTATCCAAGAAAGTTTACTCTTTTGGAAAGAGAGAGAAATCTAATGTGTTCAAAACTCTTAGTTAAGTATGGTTTGGAGGCTTGATACAAGGGGTTACAAGGTATTTGTTCTAGTGTAAAAGAAGAATACCTCATAATCATGTGGAACTTTAGGACAATATTTGTTAGACGGAAAGATAACTTATGTATGTGATTGATATGGAACTTTGTTTTTACACAAGAATATGTTACCAAAATAGAAGGTCGAGAAGGGATAAGCTAAAATGGAGTTACTAGTAGCTGTAGATGTTCAAGAACTATTGACATGGTATGTTGAGGCTTCATTAGTTAAAGGTAAATCATCGAGGGCATTAGTAAGATTTAAGGGATTTTGACTTTGTGTGCAAGTTGGAAACATGAACTAGCAAAACCATCAATTTGATTGAGAAAAGAAAATAATCCAACTCGAGGTAGACAATAATGGTATATGCACAAAAATAAGTAAGTTGAATCTTCCAATATAACCATTGGTATAAGGGATAAACTCGGAAATAAAGTTGAGTTAATAGTAAGAAGTTACTAAAAGTGGATTTGGAGCATTACAAGATAGTATGTTTTCTCTTGCATGGGCAACAAGTTAACTAGTTTTAGGGAGTACGAGTAATCCAAGCTAGGACTTATGAATCAAGAAGGTTTTATCGTAAAAACTAACTTCAGGGACCAGTTACGGTTTTTACGAGGTTATGAAAATGTGTTATCAATTGACTGATGCTTTAGCATCCAAGGACTTCAAAACCTCATTTTTCAGAGGGAATTTTAGACTCATCTGCTGTAGAGTCTAAGTAATGATATGTGATTGTTTTAAGCCTAAAGAATAATATGAGGATTAGCTCAAGCAAGTTTTATAGCCCATGGCAGTATAGAGCCTCATGATGAGTTTCTCATGAATGTGAGACTTAATTAGAAAGAGTTATTCTCAGACATGTAGACCCTAAGAAAGACATCACATTCGGCGCTTCTAAGAGTAGAAGCAGTTTTCAGTTGACCAAATTTGTTCTGGTACGTATCTTCAGATGACACATTATATAGTATGACCAGTTTCTCCATTAAACATATGAAGTTTTCCCTGTGACAGAATGGTGAGCTTAGATATATGCTTTTAGTGGATAAGACTTTCTTAAGATCACGACAGTTTTCATAGTTTTCAGCTTGAATGTGTTAAAGTATTGTTGGTTTTTGGCATTTTAAGTTTCATGGTTATGTATGGAAGGGGTTGTCAGACCTATTTGATGCTAGTTTCAGCTATGTCAAACGGCGACCCACGTTTTACATCCATTTTTGGAAGAGTCTCCCAGAAGGTGTTGAATCCCAGTCGGAATTTATTACAGCTTTTCACCCAAAGACTAATGGTCAAACAAAGTGTTCGAACCAAAAACTGGAGAGTATGTTATGTGCATGTGGGTGGATTTTTCGAGGAGTTGGGACTCTCATTTGCATCTCATGAAGTTTGCTTATAGTATTAGTCACCATACTAGTATTAGCATGTCGCCATTGGAGGCCTTATATGAGAAGAGTTGCAGGTCTCCTACATGTTGGGATGAGGTTAGTGAATGGAAGTTGTTAGGACTTGAGTTAGTGCAGACGAAAAATGGGGTAATACAGAAGACCTGAGCACGTATGCAAACAGCTTAGGGTAGCTAGAAAAGTTATGCCAACGTGAGATGTAAAGACCTAAAATTTGAGATTGAGATAAGGTGTTCTTAAAGGTGGCACCTATGGAAGGTGTTAAGAGGTTTGGCAGGAAAGGGAAGCTGAGTCCGAGATGCATAGGACCTTTTGAGATCTTGGAGAAAATTGGCCCCGTAGCTTACCGATTAGCATTGCCTCCATCACTGTCTTCAGTTCACAATATCTGCTATGTTTCGATGCTAAGGATGTATGTGACAAATCCATCCCTTGTGGTGGGCTTTGAACCATTACAGTTGAAAGAAAAACTTGAATTACGAGGAGAAGCCCATGGAAATTCTCGCCAGAGAGGTAAAGACATTACGCTGTAGGGAGATAACATTTGTGGAAGTCCTGTGGCAGAATCACCAGATCAAGGAAGCCACTTGGGAGCGAGAGGTTGAGATGAGTGCCCAGTACTCGGAGCTTTTTCGGGAATGAACTTTCGAGGATGAAAGTTCTTTAAGAAGGGTAGAATGTAACATCCCAATTTTTTTTATCTTATTAAACTTTTGATAATTTCTAGTATTAAAGGGCATTTTTGGAATTTTGGGAAATTTAAGTGTAATTTTGGAAATTTATGTCCCCAAATTTAAGTTGAAATTAATGCCAAGAATCTATTTCATTTTGGGAGGGAATTAGTGAAATTCTTTTGAATTGAAAATTTTAAGAGGAAAAGGGATCAAAAGTTGGGAGAAAGTGAATAAAAATAAAATAAGATAAAACATAATAGAATCAAATAAAATAAAATAAGATATTTTATTTTATGTTATTTTTATTTCTTTATTATTATTTTCTTCCTTTCTCTTTTCTTTTCTTTTGTTTTTTCTTCTTCTTTTTTTCTTCTTCCCCCTTTCTTTCCCCTTGCCGAACCCCCTTCACTCGTGTCTCCCCCGCCGCCACAGATCCCAACCTTTCCCCCCCGATTAACGTCGCGTCGTTTAGCTAACCATCCGGTCGTCACCTCAGATCTTGCCGGTCGAAGCCTTCCCTAGCGTGCCACCTCAAACCTCGAATAGATCAACCTAGACGCGTGACCCACACGTTCGTCCAGCCTCGTCCCTTTACGTCGCTTCACCGCCGTCCCAGCCGCGAAGCCACGCCACACCACCGCTCTTCAAGATCTGCTGCTGACTCGAATGCTGTCGTCCGCCAGTGTAGTTGCCGATGAGGGTTTGCCTCATGGGTTTTTCTTTTTCGATCTCTCTCTCTTGCATCTTCCACCCGCCTCTCTTTCTCTGACCCTGTAGCTTGCCGCCTCCGGTTGCGAGTCGCTGCTGCCTAGGTTGTGCGACTTCACTTCGACACCACCATCAAGAAGGATGTCATTGCCACTCGCTGGATCTACTAGTTTGGGTGAGTTTTGTTGGGAATTTGAGGATTTGTTGTTCAAGTTTTGAATAACCAACCAATTATAAGGCTAATTACTGGATTAATTGTAAGTTTGGATTTTAGATACAAAGTTTGGAGGGATTTTAAAGTCTTTTGGGTGCTACCGACAAGAATATGAGTTCCGTCAATTTTGGTATGTTTTGGGTGAGTAGTTGGTTTGGTTCTCTTTTGGATTAAAGGTAATTGTTGAAAATTTAGTTATTGAACTTTGGAATTGACTTTGAACCAAACTGCATTTCCGGTAAGTTGAATTAGAGACATTTGATTTAATTTGGTTAATTGGATTTAAAACCCAAAGATGAGTTTAAAACTTTGGATTTATTATTTTGGACTAGGGGTGCTAAATTAATATTTGTAATGTATGTTATAGGGTGGATTCAAAACATTCCAAGGGTTGTAAGAAGGTTAATTACTTGGATTAATTTGGGACCAAATTTGAGGTAAGTAATCTTACTACTGAAACCTGGATGTATGCTAGCATGATAGATGAATGTTATGGTAGAATGACAATATGATGAACTGATAGTTTAGTATAACCGATGTATGTTCTTGCTTGAGGATCTGAAAGATGTATTTGTGCACATAGATACTTGAATGCTAGTATGAGATGATATTTGATTCTATGAGGTTGTATGTGATCTGTGGATATTGAGGCATGTGTGTATGTTGTAGAGCCATGATGTCGAGGCATATATGTATGTCATAGAGCCATATTGTGATAATTATGGTGTCGAGCCTATGATAGTGATTTTACTGATTAGTTAGAATGCCGACTAGGTTTGTGTTTCCTTCGGCATTTACCAGTTTGTGTCTCCTTCGGGATTCACCAGAGGTAGTGGGCATATTTAGCTACAGTAGGATAGAAATCAGTTTTTCATGTATGTATGCGTCTCATGAGGTCTAGGACAGTTTATATGTTCCACTAGAGGTAGGCATCTAGAGGACATAGATGCCTAACCTGACCCCAGTAATGGGGTTACTTACTGAGTATTTTATATTCATTCTTTCTCATGTTTTTGTTTCAGATAAAGGTAGAGATGCACTGGCGATGGACAAGCGAAATTCGTGATCGAGTCACTGGAACTAGTTTTATGCTTTCGCTCATGAGATTTATATTTCTTTTCATGTTTTTCTTAACTTTCAGTTTTAATATTTAAAACTTACTATTAAGAATCATTTTCAGACTTATTTATTATCATTTCTGATTTATGAGTACCCTACTGTTGTTTTTAATATTTGAATTTAATGAAAGTCTTCTAAACTTACCTTATTTAATTAGTATTTATTTCACCGTAACATAGTGTCATCTTAAGTTCCATGTATGCATGTATTTAGTAACGACCTAACTTAAGTCCTAGGGGGTCGGGTCGTTACACTCTACTGTAAATGGATAAGCTTTAGAGTAGCTTGAGAAATTAATTTGAAACGTTCAAATTAAATGGAACAGAAGAATATATATTTAAATATGATTTAAATATATGAAGATGATTATTGTGCAAAAAATTAATTTAATATTTGATATTAAATTAATTTTAGAAAATCATTTTTTAGTTTTGTTAATCAAAATAGTTTTGGAAATCAAATTTTGATTTTAAAAGGAAATTGAAAATTAGTTTTGCATGGTCCCAAATGGAAAATGTAGTTTTTCTATTATCATCATCTTCTTGCTCACAAAAAGGCCATTACCTTCTCTTCATTAATACTCCAAGCATGAGCTACAAGCCATGCAATTCACTTTTTTGCATGTTCATCTGCAATAAATAAAAAAATTTGGAGTGATTTGAAGTGAGCTAATATAGAAGTTTTGAGAGAAAATCTCTGTGAGAAGAAAGATGTACTATTGTTTGCAAAATGGATAATTTCAAATTTTTGCACTTAGAATTTACTACTTTAAAGTTGTTTAAAGTTGTAAGGGCCTATTGTTTTGGGCATTTAATTTCGCCATCAAGTCTGTATTAGTCCGTGTCGTTCATGGTGAAGTGTTTTCCATAAGGAGGTCGGAAGTCAGAGTTGGAACTGATGAAAATCGAAGAGGTCATAAGGTTTCTGGACTAGAGCATTGCAGTGCCTTGCCACAGTGCAACGACACTTGGGAAAAATTGTGTGGAGCATTGCGACGCTCTCCATGAGCGTAACGACGCCGTGTGCATTTTTTGCCCAGCATCAAGCTGCACTTCGAAAAGAAGACCAGAGCCGCAATGATATTCTTCAACAGTGCAGCTGCACTTCGAGGCTATACGTGCGCGTTTTAGATAGTTGCAAATCGTGTGTACAAGGCTCCCAAGTAGTTTTTTGCTACAATTTTTCATTTTTTGAATTAAATGTTATTTTTGTTATTTTAATTAATTGTATCAATATAATTTGATTATATTAATTTAATTAATTTTTATGGTGCCAAAATTTGGTCTATTTTTGCTATTTATTTAATTTTACATGTGATATATGATTAAATTTATATGTTATATAGTGTATGCCATATAGTTTTTAAAATCCTACCTTAGGATAACTATTTATCATGCATCATATTTAATATAGATGTTATATAATATAGTTGCATGATATTATAAGCATGCTCATGAATCATAATGAATATAAATATTATATTATATGATAACATGTATCATTAAGCATATCCATGCATCATACTATAGTATAAATGTTATATTATATGGTTGAATGATGGTGTGTTTTATTTTCATTAGTTAATAATATAAGTGTTATATGATATGATGAAAATGAATTGCATTGAGCTTGACATTGCTTTGTAAATATAAATGTTATATTTAATTAATGTCATTAGATGCATGATTATAGGTTTTAATATTTCATTAATTTATAAATTTTATAAGTTTGATGAATTAGAATTAAAATCTCTAATTAAGAGTTGCATGCAGACAATGGTTTCAATTAATTTTAAATGATTTAAAATTAATGCACCTAGACCTATGTTAAAACATTTCTAATATGACTAGAAATAGGTTGATCTTTAATTTTTTAAAAATAGGATTAAATTGGAAATAATAAAAGATTAAATTTTTTTAAAAAAAATTGTCTATAAGATGCCTTTTTCTACGGAAGGTTATGTATAAGGCTGGGGTATTTAAGCTATAGGAAACGGAACAACTCTACCTGAGAATCGACCTGGAAGGTGAATTAGACAAATATTTTATAAGCATGCAATACATGATTTAGTTTATTAAAGTATTTAATGAACAAAATATATATTGTTAAACACCCAATATAAAAGTTATTCTAGGCTAATTTAACAATAGACTTAGATAAATTATTAGCCGGATTTACCTAAGTAAAAGAATTTGTCACATTCTCCCTTAAAAGGTCACACCGTGAGATTTATGCTCTGGCTCATCGCACTACTTGCTTGTGTTCCCCTTCAGAAAGTGTTTACATAGGTCAATACCAGGGTGAATGGAGAAAGCATTGCTAGTAAGTGGGAGAGGGATGTGCGTTAATACATCTCCCTGTTTCTTTCATTAGTTTGTTGTGATGTTTCATGCTTGATTTTGTGGCACCGTTTGATTGTGTCCCCTTTAGAAAGTTTGCATGAAATTGATCACAAACTCCAGAAATGGATAGGATTCCTTTAGTTTTTGTCCCAATCGATTTTCCCTTTGGTTGGTTGGCTCATTAGGGGCTAGACTCTAGGGTCTAAAATGAAGGTGCTCCACAAACAAGAAATTGTTAAGCAAGTTAATGATTTCTTGACCGAACAATGGTGACTATGTTGGGTTTTATGTCCTAAAACTCGCAGTTTGTAGAATGATAAACATTTTCTATAATCAATATACTAGTTATTGATTTCATAAATAGTATGAAAGTCTAAATCCAATAAACTAAGACCCATGACTATTGTATGAGTACTTGAACTTTATGTGGAGACATAAAAGTGGATCAGGTTCAAATAAATTGTCAAAATGATCTATGGTACATGAATAAGGTTGGGTATCTTATTCTAGTAACACCATTGGATGCGACCTACTCTGTAGTTGTTACAAAGAGTTGTAAAGTGCTACATACGATGTGATCCTAATTCGTACATGTTATGACATGAGGAGTGAGGGCGTCCTATGCAATGAGTTTGCATAAGATCAGGACCAAGAAATAAGTCACTTTTACTTTATAACGCTGTTTACTGTATAAGATTGACTATTTCACCTAGATGACCTAGGTAACTCGATCTTAATCTTGAGCTAATTATAACTCCTGTTTATTCGGGATTGCCCTTAGATTTGCATAGGTGAGGGTTGGCTGAAAAACACCGACTCAATAAGACTCCCATTTCAAGGGTAAGACCGGATAGATACTTGGGGACATAGGGTGCAAGATGGAGTTCACGCCTGCCCGATTTAGGGATAGGAGAAAGGTTGTTCTCTCAAGTATTAAATCCAAGTCTTGAACAAGGGGCCTCACCCTCTCACTGGGTTGAGAGAGTTTGGTTTAGTGATTGGATCACAAACCAGTTGTTCATTAGAGGATCAGTAGGGACTTGAGGAATAAGACGGGGGTAAAACAGATATTTGACCCAACCGTTATTACGAACAACTTGTGAAGGGTCGATTTGCTGATTATGGTTAAATCATGTGGACATAATATATCTACAGTGAGGGGAGTGCAACTATGGGCTTTAGTGGAGTAACACATTAGTTAACGAATGAAGATTAATTTGGTCTAATGAGTTTAGCCAATTAATCTTGGATTGTTAGAGCCCATGATCTGTAAGTCTGCAAGATCCCCCTACTAGCTCGTAATGGACAACTCTAGAATAACGTGATAAGTTAATTTGAAACGTTCAAATTAGAATTAAGGGAACTAGTAATTATATGAGATATAATTACATGTTTAATTTGAGAATTAAATGGAATAGGAGAATTTATATATTTAAATATGATTTAAATATATAAAGATGGATATATGTTAAAATTAATTTAATATTTAATATTAAATTAATTAATTTTTATTTAATAATTAATTTATGAAATTAATTAAAATTTTCATTTTTAAAATCAAAATAGATTTAATAAAATCAAATTTTGATTTTTGAGATAAAATTGAAAAAGAGAAAACAAAACACACAAATGGAAAAATTGGTTTTTCCATTATCCATCAATTTTTCCATTATCCATCTTTCAAGTAGCTCACACAAAATGCATTCAACCTTGCCTTGTCTTCTCCAAGCATGAGCTGCAACTCATGCAAGTCTCTCCTTTGCATGTTGATCTACAATATAATGAAGAGATTGAGTGAAAATCGGGCATGCAATCTATAGAGAATTTTAGAGAAAATTCGGTTTTGAAGAAAGTTTCTTCAACTAGGTTTCTGCAGTGAGCATTTCTCCTTCATCCCTTAATTAAAACTTTTTTTGAGTCCCACAACTCAATCTAGAGCACCAAGAGAATAGTGGGGAAGATCTTGAGGTGGTCTACAACAAGATGTGGAAAAGATAGCAGCTGGAGAAGGAGCTTTGAAGAAGTTCTATAAGAGGTATGTCTTGAAACTCGTTTTAATGCAAGAGCATGCTTTATATTTTACCAAAATTAGTGAATTTGAGTGCTTAGATGATCCTTATGCTTCCGTTGCGGCTGATACAATACTACAGACGAATCATTATAGGAATAAAAGTTATTTTGGTATAATGATTGGTTGAGAATGTCTCAATTCAGTGAAGGGATAACTAATCAACCTTCAATGACTTTTATTCTAACATACTGAAGCATCATTGCAAAATTAGATGTCGCATAGGGTACATGAAAAATTTGCTAAACTTGATTTGTATGAAATGGGTTTTTGCTTATAACTAATATAAATAATTTGTATGGTTTCAGTAAACATCAAAATGACTAGTGCTACAATCAACCTTTTAAGTGCCGATAAACTAATTGGTGATAACTACACTACTTGGAAAAACACAATCAACACTATACTCATCATAGATGACTTAAAATTTCTCCTGCTTGAGGAGTGTCCTCAAGTTCTCACTCAAAATGCAACTTGAAACATTTGGGATGCTTGGCCTGAGCATACATACTTACCAACTTAATTGAAGTTTTGGCAAAAAAGCATGAATCCATGACCACTGCATGTGAGATTATGGATTCACCGCAAGAGATGTTTGGAGAACCATCCTTACAACTCAAGCACGATGCTCTAAAGTTCATTTTCAAGGCCCGTATGCAAGAAGGGACATCTGCGCGAGAACACATTCTCAATATGATGGTCCATTTTAATGTGGCTGAAATGAACAGGAACATCACTGATGAGGCCAGTCAAGTTAGCCTTATTTCGAAAACTTTGTCAGGGAGTTTCCTTCAGTTTCTTAGAAATGCTGTTATAAACAAGCTAGACTACACCTTGACCACCCTCCTTAATGAGCTATAGCCTTATCAGTCCCTGATGAAAGTCAAGGAAAATAAGGGAAAGGAAAATGTTGCCACTTTCTCTAGGAAGTTCTAGAGAGGTTCGACCTCTGAAACTAAGTCTGTGTCTTCTTCATCTGATACTAAAAAATGAAAGAAGAAGAAATGAGGTTTGGGGAATAAAGCTAACCCTGTTGCAGCTCAGAAGGGCAAGAATGCCAAGGTTGCCAAGGAAAAATATTTTCACTACACCTAGGAGGGACATTGGAAAAGTAACTATTCCAAGTATTTGGCAGAAAAAAAGAAGGTCAAGTAAAGTAAACATGATTTACTAATTTTGGAAAGTTGTTTAGTTGAGAATGATGATTCGACCTGGATAATTGATTTAGAGGCTGATGTGGAAATTATGTACAAGCGAACGCGATCAAGTTTATATAATACGGCTTAAGAGGCTGAGTATCGTCCTCAGAGATCAAACAATTAGTGATTACATATCTATTTAGGATCGTGTCAATTTTAGCTCGGGAATTGGAAAGTCATTTTGAGTAATTTTTTATTTGATTTAATTGCAATGAAATAAGATATCAAGACAAAAAAAAATATAATTTCAGAATAAAATAGTGTTCTAGGGTGTCGATGTCATTACATACTTCATTGAACAATACTTAGGTCAATTGTGGAAATAAACAAAACCATTTATCTAAATCTAGAAACTAAATTCCAAATTATTATCTTTCGAAAACAATTCTTTCTCATGCAATCCTAAATGATAACTAACATCGTGATATCAAATTAACACCCATGGCATTAAACATTGTCATCAACAACTTTTATTATTCCCCTAACTATGCACGTGTTAGGTTAATAGTAATTTAATGTTACAAGTCCAATTAAACATGCAATTTATCAAATTGAACATTCAATCTAACATTCATTGATGGCCAATCAATATAAATTAAGAACATTAAGATTAAAAGATAAAAAAATTATGAAATTCCATCAAATTCCTAAGTACTAATTCAAATCCATACGTAAATCCAACAACACCCTAAAACAAAGAGTCAACCATTCATGGTTCTAAAAAATATATTCGCATACAAAATTGATAGGATGCAAGTAGAGAAAAAATAAAGAACTAGAGAAAATCCCATTTGAAATGATCCTCCTTTGGTAGAAATCGCCACTCTTCTCTCCGTTGGCACGTCGGGGAGTTGAGTGGTCTCCATAAAAGTTCTTCACACTCTATTCTTGGGCAAGAACTCACTTTGTAGGTCTGAAAATTAGGTCGGAATGTCTTCAATTTAGGTAAGACTTACTCCCCTCGAGTGTTTAGAGATGTCCAATTATATGGAAGATAAGAAATTTAGACCAAAATCCTTGACAAAATTAACAGATTTTTCAAATAAGGAAAGCCAGCATCGCTACAGTCGGACACAACATAACTACGCTGGTCTAGTTCTACTGCAATGTAATACTACGACGCTCCTTGTAGCATAACTATGTTGCCTTCTCAAGCATAGTTACTGCCTTCGAGTGTAAGGGGTTGAACGTCGCTATTCTAGTGTTACGCTCACTCGGACGCACGCAATCTATCTCCATCTTGCGTCATAGTGTTGTTATGCTCCAATTATCTCAGCTACTACTTTGTAATGTAATGGGGCAACATCGCAACACTAGCATTACGCTGCCTTGCCTTTTGATTTCCTTGGCATTTTCCTCTCTTCTTTTCAATTCCTTTGATGCATTGCTCGGTTTTGACTCTTTTAAGCCTAATTTGGTCCTTTTTGGATTATTTCGAGTATAATTCACTTCTCGATCATAAATTTTGGAAATCACTAACAAACACATCAAATCTGATAAAAACATATAAAAAACCATCCTAAATCTAAGGCAAATAACACACATTTTGTGTACGTTTCACCACCCCAAACTTAAGATTTTGCTTGTCCAGAGCAAAGAAGAAACAAGAAAATAGAAAAGTTCTAAATAAGTGTGCTAGTGATTAATGCCTTAGAGAACAGTCAGTTAAGAACTCAAGAAAAAAAATATTCAAACAAGTCTATCGTTATGGTCATCCACGACCAAATTTAGTCATCTATCATGTGTGTATGTGCAAGTCACATTCAATTTAAAACCCAGAAACTAAAGTTAGGTTCAAGAATGCTTCTCTAGTTTTCCTCTACTCTGACTCATGCACCAATCATCAAGTATCCACACATTTCAATAAAGTAATATGTATACTAAGGTGCCTTATTTAGAATCCCGAGTTTTAAAACTTGCATCACTATACCTAGAGGTATTAGCTTTCACACACTCACTGTGGGGAACCATACCTAGTCAATTCCCAGGTGTCCTAACAGATCACAGAAAGGTAGCTGTTTTAAGTACATAAGTGATCACTATTATTTTTTTTTTCAAAAACAATCATAATATTCTTTTCTTTCCATTTAGTCTTACATTACAAACCATCATGTCATCAACTCTCCAAACAGTGAGGCCTTACGAGGTGATAACCAAATACACAAAACATGATTCTACTTTTAGTTAACATTTCTAAATTGAAATGACTATGTGCTCATGATATGGGAGACTCAAAGAGGGACATAGAAAGATCATCCTTCAAGATATTGCAATCTTATTTCCATTATGAGTCATTCAACATGCATATTCAAGTCTCATAATGGACAATCAACATCAACAACACACAACAAAGAACTAATCAAAAGTCTTTCAAAAATCAATATTTTTTTTTTAAATTTCAAATTAACATGCATAGCAAGATAAATCCAAATAAACATGCATAACAAGATAAACACACAAACACAAAAGTACGAAGGACACCTCCCATCCCAAACTTAGAAATTTGCAATGCCCTCAATGCAAGAAAAGAATCAAGCATAGAAAAACAAGCCTGGGAGCGTGCGGAACTCCACCAAACAGACTAGTGGAAAGAGTACCTTTTGTGTTGAATCAATGCACTTAAAAATATAAGAACAAATGAGTGACTTTCTTATTTTTAAAAGGAAAAAAAAGAAAAAATAGAAAAATAAATAAAGAAATAACAATATTGGGTTGCTTCCCTACAAGCGCTTGGTTTAACGTCTCTAAGCTAGATAGAACCACAAAATCATTCTTTGAAAATCAGTTTCTCTATCTTTCTCTCTTCATCACCACAATAATGCTTAATTATTTGACCATTAACTTTGAATCTTGATCCATCTTCACCTTGCATTTCTACAGCTCCATGAGGTGAAGCTTTTACCACCATAAATGGTCCTGACCATCTAGTCTTGAGTTTACCTGGAAACAAATGTAAACATGAATTAAAAAGCAAAAACTCTTTGTCTAGAATATAATGTACGACGAATGATGTTTTTGTCATGCCATCTAGTTGTTTTTTTTTTTTTTGTACAACTTGCATTCATAAGCTTGATCACGGAACTCTTTCAACTCAGCAAATTCCAAATAATTTCTTCTCTTCCACCTTCTATGGATCAAAGTTTAACTTCTTGATAGCCTAATAAGTTTTGCTCTCTAGCTCCACTGGTAAGTGACAAGCCTTCCCGAACATCAATCTATAGGGTGAAGTACTGATTGGAGTCTTGAAAGTTGTACGGTAGGCCCATAATGCATCATCCAGCTTGAAAGCCCAATACTTTCTATTAATTCGAATTGTCTTTTCAAGAATCTATTTGATTTTCCTGTTAAATACCTCAGCAAGACTGTTAGTTTGAGGATGGTATGCTGTGACAATCTTACATTTCACACCATATTTAGACATCATGGAATCAAACAAGTTATTGCAAAATGAGACCCTCATCACTTATGATAGCCCTAGGTGTACCAAACCTTGTGAAAATATTTTTATGCAAGAATTTCAAAAATAGTGCAGGCATCATTATTCCCAATAGTTATAGCCTCTACCCATTTAGACACGTAATCAACTGCAACTAATATATATGCATGACCTCCTAAAGACACATGAAAAGGCCCCATAAAGTAAATACCCCAAACATAAAAAAGTTCCACCTCCAAAATATGATTCATAAGAAACTCATAGTTTCTAGAGATATTGCAACTATGTTGGCACCTATCACAAGATTTAATAAAAGTATAACAGTCGTTAAAAAGTGAAGGTCAATAAAAACCTGATTGAAGTACGTTAACTGCAGCTCTAATTGGTTCAAAATGACCTCCATATGGTGAAGAATAACAAGAGTTCAAGATACTTACCACTTCCTTCTGTTGAACACACCTTCATGTGAGACCATATGCACACAACTCATAAAGAAGAGGATCATCCCAATGATAAGATTTTACTTTGTGTAAAAGCTTCTTCCTTTACTGAGTGGTTTGATCAAAAGGCAACACCTTTCCTACAAGATAATTAACAATGTCAATAAACCAACAACCTGTCCTCTACCTGATATAGACATTCATCAGGCAAGGTCTCAATAATAGATGAGCTAGGTTTTTCATTCTCAAGCTCAAGCCTAGACAGGTGGTCTACAACCACATTCTCACATCCTTTCCTGTCCTTGATAGCAAAATCAAATTCCTGCAAAAGCAAAACCCATCTCATCAATCTAGGTTTAGACTCTTTCTTTGCAAACAAGTATTTCAAAGCTGCATGGTCAGTATGAACAGCTACTTTAGAACCAAGTAAGTAGGGCCTAAACTTATCAAAAGCAAACAAAACAACTAGCAACTCTTTTTTCAGTAGTAGTGCAATTCTATTGTGTTACTATCAAGAGTTTTACTAGTATACTATATCACCTTAAAAATGTTATCCTTACGTTGGCCTAAGACAACACCTAATGCATAATTACTAGCATCACACCTAATTTCAAAAGGCTCAGACCATCTAGGTGCAATAATGATAGGAGAAGAACTCAATCTCTCTTTCAAAAAAGTAAAAGCTTTTAAACATGCATCATCAAAAACAAATTTAACTTCTTTTTCTAGCAAGTTACTCAAGGGTTTAGCAATTTTTGAAAATCTTTGATAAATCTTCTATAAAACCCTGCATGTCCTAGAAAGCTTTTAGCTCTTTTCACATTTGTAGGAGTGTTCAATTACAGAAAATTTTGCCCTGTCCATCTCCAACCCATTCTGAGATGCTTTATGCCCTAAGACAATGCCTTCCTTCACCATGAAGTGGCACTTTTCCTAGTTCAGCACAAAATTGGCTTCTTTACATCTCTGCAAAACAAGAGTAAGATTAGCAAGACAAGAATCAAAAGAAGACCCAAAGATTGAAAAGTCATCTATAAACACTTCCATAATCTTCTCTATCAATTACTAAATAAATTGTCACCATACACCTTTGAAAAGTGGTAGTGCAGTACATAGACCAAAAGGCATCCTCCTATAAGTAAATGTCCCATATAGACAAATAAAAGTAGTCTTCTCTTGATCTTTAGGAGCAATAGCAATCTGACTATACCCTGAATATCCATCTAAGAAACAATAGTGAGAATAACCTACATGCCTATCAAACATTTGATCAATAAAAGGAAATGGAAAATGATCTTCTCTAGTAGCTTTGTTTAACTTCCTATAATCGATACAAACACGCCATCCTGTCACTATTCTAGTGGATATGGATTCATCTTTATCATTCTTCATCACAATCATTCCACCTTTCTTAGGGACAATTTGCATAGGACTCACAGAACTATTAGAAATAGCATAAATAATCCCTACATTCAAAAGTTTCAAAACTTCCTTTTTAACCACATCCTTCATGGCATGGTTTAATCTTCTTTGATGTTCTATTGAAGGAGTAAAGGAATCTTCCATCAATATTCTGTGCATATAGATTGATGGACTAATCCCTTTAAGATCTTCAATAGACCAACCAATAGGAGATTTATTGTCCCTTAACACTCTCAACAATTTCTCTTCTTCACATGCATTCAGATTAACATAAATAATAATAGGAAAATAAGAAGAATCACCTAAGAATGCATATTTAAAATGAGTAGGCAATTGTTTCAACGCCACAACAGGTTTCTCTACCTCACTCATAACATGCAAAGACTCTGAGGCATGGGCTTATATATTTTGCTACAAACTTGCAGACTATCTAACCATTTAACATACAAAGCAATGTCATCTAAACGTGTATCAACATCATCACAACCAAAATCTACAATGTTCTATTCTAAATAACCTCTAGAAAGTAAGGCATTAACATGTTCCTCAACAGTCCTATCAATCACATCTATCATATTGCAAGAACTAACCTCATCATGGTGTTTCAATGACCTGTAGATATTAAAGACTACCTTTTCATCATTCACCCTCAGAGTTAATTAACCTTTTTGGACATCAATTAAAGCTTTTCCAGTGGCTAAGGATGAGTGGCCCAAGATGATAGGAATTTCAGAGTCCTCCTCCATGTCAGCACTACGAAATCTATAGGAAAATAAACTTGTCAACCTCGACTAAAACATCTTCAACAATACCTCTAGGATATGTCAAAGATCTGTCAGCTAGTTGCAAAAAGATCGTAGTGGGTTGCACTTCTCCAACATCGAACTTCCTGGAAATAGATAAAGGTATCAAATTAATGAAGCACCAAGATCACACAAAGCTCTAGCAACAGTCAATGAACCAATAATGCAAGCGATAGTAAAACTCCCTGGATCCTTGAGCTTTTGTTATAACATTTTCTACAGCACAACACTACACTCTCCAGTCAGGCCAATCATCTCATATTTCTTCAATCTATTCTTCTTTGACAAAATATCTTTCATGAATTTCACATAGTTAGGCATTTTTTCTAAAGCTTCTAGGAATGGAATATTAATATGCAACTACTTAAAAATCCCTAAGAACTTGGTTTCTCATCTAACTTCTTTTTCTGGAACCTCTAAGGATAAAGAATATTATTAGGCACAAAAGGTATAGGAGTAGAAGACTTACCTAAAGATGATTCTGGTTCACTTACCTCTTCCTTTGGTTGCTCTTCTTTAGCAATTTTGTCAGGTTCTTGTATTTCACTAGCTTCATCATTAAGCTCTTCCACTTCTTGTTCAAGTGGCTCATCATCATCGTCATCTCTCAAACGAGTGGCTAGCTTTTTCCCACTCCTCAATGTCAAGGCCTTACATTCCTTCTTTGGATTCTTCTCAGGACAATTGAGGAATTTACCTTTTTGCATTATCTGAAGGGAAGTGGCAATATGACTAAGATACACCTCTATATTTTGAATTTCCTTCACATAAGCTTGAACTATGGCCTCCAAATTTGTAGCTCCTTCACAAATTCTAACATTTCCTCCTCTAGAGAATATTTCCTCTCAACATTTGATGAGCCTACACCAGAAAATCCAGGGGGTGCCTACAAAAAATTCTTATTGTTAACATAGGAAAAAATCTCATGATTTCTTAAACTAGATGATACTGAGTAGGAATTTGTGGGTGACCGATATAATGTTCCTCTGTCAAGATAATCAGCCACCTCACTCTTTTGTGCACTCCAAACTTGTTGAGATTCTGCTTCCATGGCTGCTTGAGAAGCTATTGATGGTGAATTTAATGATTGTCCTTCTGTAACCAATTTAGACAAAGTGTTAGTAATTATGGTCAACTGAGCTTTAATGGCACTTACCTCATCAACATCATACACTCTGTCAATTTTGGTGGTGGAATCTCTATCACTTGGCCAATTATAACTTGGAGTGGCCATGTCCTTTAAGATAGCATAAGGCTCTTTAGTAGTTTTTCCAAACATAGATCCCCTAACAGTAGCATCTAGGATGGATTTAGTATTACCATTCAACCCATTGTAGAATAATTGAATTTGTCACCAATTTGGATATCCATGTTGTGGAAATCTCCTTAATAGATCCTTGTATCTCTCCCAACATTCATATTGATGTTCATCGGGATGTTGAGAGAAAGCTACAATCTCATATCTCAATTTAGAGGATTTGGTGGGCGGGAAGTACTTGTTCAAAAAGACTTGAGCTAATTTGTCCCATGTTCCAATGCTCTGTAGTGGAATTATTTCAAGCCAATACTTAGCTCGATCTTGCAAAGAGACAGGAAATAATCTCAATATTATGGCATCATTAGAAACTCCATTAATTTTTACCATACCACAAATTTCAAGGAATGATCTCAAATGCTTGTGAAGATCTTCAGTAGGGCGTCCTCTAAAAGTAATATCCCTCGCCATTTGAACCAACCCTGGTTTCAACTCAAATTTGTTTGCATTTATAGGTGCATTCACGATCCCAAGCTGAGCTATGGGGAAGGGAGGATGGAAAGAATCCCTAATAGCCTTCTCCACTTCTTCGACCATCACTTTTACTTTTTGCATGTCTCTAAGGTTCTGCCTAAACGTACGTCCAATCTCAAGATCAAGAGGCAAAAGAGGTGTGTCCTTATCATGGGACATGCACAAGAGAAAACTCCAACAAAGTTAGCACAAAAATAAGCCTTAGTCTAAAATTTCTCCAATTCTTGAATAGTAAACAAAAAACCGTTATTTTGATCCTCCATAATGGCACCAAAAACTTGATGTGGAAATTATGTTCAAGAGAATGAGGTCAAGTTAAAATATATTAAAATGGCTTAAGAGGCCGAGTATCATCCTTAGGGATCAAACAAATAGTGATTACTTATCTATTTAGAACCGTGTTAATTTTAGCTAGGGAATTGGAAAGTCAATTTTGAGTGATTTTTTATTTGATTTAATTGCAATGAAACAAGATATCATGAAAAAATAATGTAATTTCAAAATAAAAGAGTGTTCTAGGGTGTCGATGTCATTACATACTTCATTGAACAATACTTAGGTTAATCATGGAATTAAACAAAACCATTTATCTAAATCTAGAAACTAAATTCCAAAGTATTATCTTTCGAAAACAATTGTTTCTCGTGCAATCCTAATGATAACTAACATCGTGATATCAAATTAAGACCCATGGCATTAAACATTGTCATCAATAACTTTTACTATTCTCCTAATTATGCACACGAGAGGTTAATAGTATTATAAGTCTGATTAAACATGCAATTTACCGAATTGAACATTCAATCTAATCATTGATGGCTAATCAATATAAATTAAGAGAAGTAAGATTAAAAGATAAAAAGTTTATACAATTCCATAAAATTCTTAAGTATTAATTCAAATCCATATGTAAATCCAACAACACCCTAAAACAAAGAGTCTAGCCATGCATGGTTCTCAAAACATATTCGCATACAAAATTGATAGCATTCAAATAGAGAAAAATAAAGAACCAAAGAAAATCCCGTCCAGAATGTTCCTCCTTTGGTAGAAATCGTCATTCTTCTCCCTGTTGGCATATCGGAGGGTTGAGCGGTCTCCACAATAGTTCTTCACACTCTACTCTTGGGCAAGAACTCACACTTTAGGACTGAAAATTAGGTCAGAATGTCTTCAATTTAGGTCAAAATTACTCCCCTTTAATATTTAGAGACATCTAATTATATAGAGGATGAGAAATTTGGACCAAAATCCATGCCAAAATTAACATATTTTTCAAATAAGGAAAGTCAACGTTGCTACGCTCGGACACAGTCTAACTACGCTAGTCTGATTCTGTCACAGAGTAACACTACGCTCCTTGTAGCATAGCTATGTTGCCTCCACAAATGCAGCTACTGCCTTCGAGCGTAAGGGGTTTAGCATCACTACTCCAACATTACGCTTTCTCTGATGCACGGGATCCATCTCTGTCTTGCGTCGTAGCGTTGCTATGCTTCAATTATCTCAACTACTATCTTGTAGCGTAATGGGGCAGCATTGCAACGCTAGCGTTATGGTGCCCTGCCCTTTGATCTCCTTGGCATTTTCCTCTCTTCTCTTCATTCCCTTTGATTCATAGCCAGTTTTGACTCCTTTAAGCCTAATTTGGTCCTCTTTTATTTATTTTGAGTATAATTCACTTATGGATCATAAATTCTAGAAATCACTAGCAAACATGCCAAATCTGATAAAAACATATAAAAAACCATCTTAAATCTAAGGAAAATAATGCACATTTTGTGTGCATTTCAGATGCCACTAATCATATTTGTTTTTCTTTTCAAGGAATTAGTTTTTGGCAACAGCTTAGAACTGGCGAGATGATGATGCGGGTTGGACAAGGCATGTCATCTCAGTGGTTGCAATGGGAGACATGAAATTACTTTTTCAGAAATCCTACCTTGTTTTGAATAATGTTTATGTGGTTCCTGATTTAAAACATAACCTAATTTTTGTACAAAGTCTGCTTAAACAACATTACCCTGTTAATTTTAATATAAATAAAGTGTTTATTTTTAGAAATGAAGTTAATATCTGTTCTGGAAACTTAGAAAGTAATTTATATGTGCTGAGACCGTTAGCATCTAAAGCGCTATTAAATACTGAAATGTTTAAAATTGCAACTACTCAACATAAAAGAGAACAGATTTCTTCTAAAGAAAATGCTCATATTAGGTATCTAAGATTAGGCCACATAAATCTCAATAGAATTGGGAGGCTGGTTAAGAGTGGACTTCTAAACGAGTTAGAAGAAAACTATTTATCAGTATGTGAGTCATGCCTTGAAGGCAAAATGAAAAAAAGGCCTTTTACTTGCAAAGGTCATAGAGCCAAGGAACCCTTGGGACTTGCACATTCGGACCTCTGTGTGGTCCTATGAACGTTAAGGCAAGAGGAGGGTTTGAATATTTCATCTCCTTTATACATGACTATTCGAGATATGGGTACATTTACCTAATGCAACATAAGTCTGCTTGAAAAGTTCAAAAAGTATAAGACTGAGATTGAGAATTCATTAGGTAAAACCATTAAAACACTTTGATTAGATCGAGGTGGAGAGTATATGGATTTAAGATTCTATGATAGAACTTGGAATCACATCCTAACTCTCGGTATCTGGTACACCTCAGCAAAATGGTGTATCACAAAGGAGAAATAGAACCTTGTTATACATGGTTTGGTCTATGATGATTTATGCTCATTTACCTTATTCATTTTGGGGTTATGCATTAATGACTCCAGCTTATATTTTGAACAATGTTCCATATAAGAGTATTTCTGAAACACCTTTTGAATTATGGAGAGGTCGTAAAGGTAGTTTACGACACTTCAAAATTTGGGGTTGTCCAGCACATATGCTTAAGGCTAATCCTAAGAAATCGGAACTCTGTTGAAAATTGTGCCTATTTGTAGGCTATCTCAAGGAAACAAGGAATGATTACTTTTATAATCCTAAAGAGAATAAAGTTTTTATGTCGACAAATGCTACATTTTTGGAAGAGAATCACATCAGGGAGCATAAGCCACACAGTAAGATTATATTGAATGAACTTTCCAATAAAACTATTGAAACTTCAACAAGAGTTATTGAAGAAGCTAGTACATGAACAAGAGTTGTTGATGTCAGTTCATCTGGTCAAGCACATCCACCTCAATAGTTGAGGGAGCCTCGACGTAGTGGGAGGGTTTTGAACCCACATGTTCATTATATGGGCTTAATAGAAACCCCAACTACCATATTAGATGGCAAAGTTGAGGATCCACTATCCTATAACAAAGAATGGTTTATGTGGACAAAAATGAATGAGTTAAAGCTATGGATCTGAAATGGAGTCTATGTACTTCAATTCAATTTGGGATCTTGTAGATCAACCTAATAAGGTTAAACCCATAGGTTGCAAATAGATCTATAAGAGAAAGAGGGTGAGGATGATAAGGTACAGACTTTTAAAACTGAACTAGTGGCAAAGGGTTATACCCAAGTTGAAGGAGTAGTCATGAGGAAACTTTCTCACATGTTGCCATGCTTAAGTCTATCTGAATTCTTCTATCCACTGCCACATATTATGACTATGAGATATGAAAAATGGACATCACCGATAATCTCGAGGAGACCATCTATATGCAGCAACGAGAGGGGTTCATCAAACAAGGTTAAGAGAAAATGGTTTGCAAGCTTAATTGGTCCATTTATGGATTGAAACAAGCATCTAGATTTTGGAATATAAGACTCGATATTGCAATCAAATCTTATGGCTTTGACCAAAATTTTGATGAGTCTTGTATCTACAAGAGAATCATTAAAAGTTCAACAACTTTCTTAATGTTATATATGTTAGGTTGATGCCCTAAATTCTCGTGTCCTGTAGTTTGTAAACAGTTTGTATGAACGCTTGTGTTGTATAATATATGATATTTACTTCACATATTGTTTTATGGTCAATTATGTGTTTTATTTGCTTTACCACAAACCAATAAACATAAAATCCCTGGTTATCTGTATGTAACTTAAGCATGTATGTGGTGACATACAAGTGGATCATGTCTTGAGAGATAACCAAAATGGTTTGTAGTATATGGATATAGAAGGAAACCTTATCCTGGTAACGTTACAGATGCGACCCGTTTTGTGGAATGGTCACAAGTGTTGTGACTTGTCACAGATGGTCTGATCCTGATCATTCGTGTTGGGGACATGCAAGCGAGGGCGTCCTATACAAAGAGTTTGTATAAGACCTGACCACGAAGTGTTAACGTCTTGTTATATAATACCGTTCATGACAGAGACTTCACTTCACTAGGATGATCATAGGTAACATGACCTCAATCCTAAGTCAGTTGGGAACTTCTGTCATTGAGGGCGGTCCTTTGATTTGTATAAGTGCGAGTGGTTAGGTCACCGATTCAAACCTACCATTTTGGGAATTCATCTGATTTGGGAGCTGGGAACTCAGCTACACAAGATGGAATTCACTCTTTTCCCGATGTAGGGGTAAGTAGATAGATAGCTCCCTTAAGGGTTGATTTCAGGGGTTAAACAATGTGGTGCCACACACCTTCTCTTGGCTCGAGAGGTGTTCACACATAGTTGGACTATGTTGTATTGTTCATTAGAGGAATCAGTGGTACTTAAGGAGTGAGATGTAACTACAGGGGAAAAATGGTAAATTGGCCCAGCTGTACTTACGAGCATCTGTGAAGGGTCATCGTACTCATGATTGGTTATATCTGATGGACACATAAATATATCTGTGGTAAGAAGAGTTCAATTGTTGGTCTTTAGTGGAATGCCTGACAGTTAACGGATGGTGGATCTCGTGGCTAAAGAGTTTAGTCAACTATTCACGAACCATTGGAGCTTTGAGCCACAGGTCCATTAGATCCCCTGGATAGCTTGGATAAAGTCGAGAATCAGTGTTTGGGTCAGTTTGAAATGTTCAAATTGACAAGAAGGAGTTCGATTACATATGATATAATTGGACTGGTTAATTATATATGATATAATTGACTAAATGTATGAAATACATTATTTTGGAGGAAATTAGATATAAATATGATTTATATCAAGTAGAGGAGAAATTACTACAGTAGATATGTGATATCAAACTATAGGGTAAGAATATAATATGATTATATTTATTAATTATTAAATTGGTTAATTATATGATAATTGGCCTAAAATTTCTGTCGGACATGCGTTAGTGGGAGCAGCCACTTCAATTATGGTAACCGAAGAATAAAATGAAAATTTGTTTCTTTTTGCAAAGGTTCGGAAAAATTGGCATCAGTGTGAAAACGTAAACGATCACATAGTAGAGAGCCTATACGATAGTCGCTTAGTGCCTAAACGATTGCACACCTCGCACCTAAACGATTGCATGCTAGTTCCTAAACGATCGCATAGTGTGCCATGTTTTCTAAATGATCGTCCACCTTTTACTCAACGATCGCTTAGTAAAACCTACAGGATCGTGTAGCTTCTTCTAAACGATAAGCATTTAGCTATACGATAGCTTCCTTTTCTCTCCCACTTGCTTATCGTCTACACGATTTGTTCTTCCTCCTACCTCTACCAAACTCACCAAAGACCACACTTTGGGTTCTCAATCCGAGAATACCAAGGGCTCCATTTTGGTGGTGTCATCCCCGCTGCATTTACTTGTTCATGATTGATCGTGCTGCTGCTGATGACGTGTTTGTTAGGCGATAGAGTGCGGATGGAGGTTCTTCTGCTTCATCTGAGTTCTAAAGCTTGAAGAGTTCAACTGGTATGAAAACTCTTTCCCTTATTCTTTATTGTTCGAAGCATGCCTTTAATTAGTGTATTTTTTGCATAACTGTTTGTTAGAATGTATATGTTGTATTTCGGTCAAGGTGAAATCGGAAAGATCCAAATGCGCTCATGGATGCTCTTCGTTAAGAGTTCCTTCAATATATGGGCGATATCCTACTCATTAGGAATGATGTAGGTCTATTGAAAGATGTTAGACAATGGTTAGCCCCTAATTCCAAATGAAAGGAGAGACGCAGTTGGTTCTGGGGATCCAGATCATCAGGGATGGACAAAATGCTAGCCCTGCCATAGGCATCGTATATTGACGAAATACTTGTCAAATGTTCAAAGCACAATTCCAATAGGGGTTTATTACCTTTTATACATGAAATTGTATTGTCTCAGAAACAATGTTCTAAGACTCCTCTAGAGGTTGAGAAAATTAGACAAATTCTCTATGCATCGGCTATTAGCAGCCTTATGTATGCAATGTTATGCACCAGACCCAACATTTACTATTCAGGCAGAGTATGTAGCCGCTTGTGAAGCTGCCAAGGAGGTTGTATGGTTGAGAAATTTTTTTTACAGATCTGGAAGTTATTTCTAACATGTCAAAACTCGTCACCCTTTATTGTGATAATAGTGGTGTTATGGCAAATTCTAGGCCACCTAAAAGCCATAAGAGAGGGAAGCACAATGAGCACAAATATTATCTCTCTTAGGAGATTGTGCATCGAGGGGACATGATCGTCACGAAGATCGCTTTGGAGCATAATGTTGCTGATCCGTTTACGAAGGCTCTCACGGCTAAAGTTTTTTAGGGTCACTTGGAGAGTCTGGGTCTACGGGACATGCATCATCTGGTCTAGGGAAAATGGGAGATGTTATTGGGTATAGTGTATACCCTGGGGTATAGTGTATACCCTGGTTTATTATTTTGTGTACTGTACTTTGTTTTAATACTTTGTATTTGTATACCCCTCTAGCTTTAAGACAAGTAAGAGATTGTTGGGGTTGATGCCCTAAAATCTTGTGGATTTCGTAGTTTGTAATTTTTTTACATGAATTATTTATTTAATAAAATAAAATATTATTTTATTTGTCATTTAGTGTGTATTAACCCAAATCCAAAAAACTAAGATCCAAGGTTATTTAATATAACTTAAATATGTATGTGCTTGACATACAAGTGGATCATGTTTAAGTAATAACCTGAATGATTTGTAGTATATGTAGATAACTCTAGGTACCTTATCCCAGTGACACTACGAATATGGTTCACTTTGTAATTTCTACAATTGTTGTAAAATGTTACAAATGATCTGATCCTAGTTGTTCATGTGGAAACATTTAAGTGGGGGTGGTAAAAGGAACTATCTTAATCACGTTTGAGAACTCCTCTTATTCTAGGTGAACCCCACGACAGTAATAAGAATAACCCTGATTAACTAATTGGTAGGCAACCTAAAAAAAGGTTTGGCTTCAAAGATTGATCAATGATCAAGAAGAAAGGAGAACTTGTTCCTAACTTAAAGATTTCGAATTCTCCACAATCTAACTGATCAAGCTAGATTGAAAGTTTTAAAAAACATGCATTCTAAACACCAGAATACAAAGAAAGCATAAAGCTTGAGAGAATAAACTCTAAGAAAATTTCATTCAAATTAAAAGTTTTGTTTTTTAAAATGTGGAGATTACATCCCTATTTAAACTAATAGAAAAGACACTATGAAAGGACACAACCTTTCACTAGTTGTAAACCTCGAACTTAGGTTCCTTAGATAAGCATGTTTAGCCAAAGGGATGTTATATTACATATTTATTAAGTATAAATTCATGTTGTTTATAGGGATTATGAAGGAAGGGAAAGAAAATATATTTAATGAAGAAACTCAATCATTAGTCTGGCTGGAGGCACTAAATGAGGGGTGATGTGGCAATCTACTCCTTGAATTCAGGAAGCAGCAGAAAGATTTCAATTCAAAAGCATGGTTTCGGCAATTGACAAGAGAATATCTAGCGAATTCAGTGCCATTTGAAAGCTGGGAGAATCTACTTTTCAAGGTTGTCTTGCTGGAGAAAGATTGCAAGAGGAGAAGAACAAAAGTAGAGAATTTGCAGAAGAGGCAGAACCACGGATTAATTAGGGCCCGATGTGAAGTTTGGAAGTTCCAAGCCAAATTATAAGAAATTCTGGGCTGAAATTTTCAGGTAAGGAAGTTAACTCAAATCTAAACAAGTTTGTAGAAGGAAGTTTCTTGAATAGAGCTCTAGATTTTGAGTTATGAATTTTTGAATTTATAACAGGGGATTGGTGCATAAGCAGACAGCTGCTTGTGAAGAGCAAGCAAACAGTTCATCGTGGAGAATAATAGCGAGATTTGGGCATGAGGGTCTCGCTTATAAAGGAAATCTCGCTGATTTTCCAAGGAGGATCTCGCTCTAGGGGGAAATCTCACTAGGAATTGAGGTGAGTATCGCTAAAAATTTCACAGGAAAAGCTTGATCTCGCTCTAGAGGATCTTGCTAGCATCGCTCTAGAGGATCTCGCTGGCATCGCTTTAGAGGATCTCGCTAGCATCGGTCAGGGGGA
Source organism: Benincasa hispida (assembly GCF_027475165.1). Lineage (NCBI taxonomy): Eukaryota > Viridiplantae > Streptophyta > Magnoliopsida > Cucurbitales > Cucurbitaceae > Benincasa > Benincasa hispida. Next base: position 50,919,217 of record NC_143489.1, on the reverse strand, counting down.
TCTCGCTGACCTCGCTCAGGGGGATCTCGCTAGTAAAGCTGTCTATATTGATGGAAGTTCCTTTAATAAATGAATTATTTGAGGTATTTTATTAGGAATTCTAAGTAGTTTAATCTGAAATTATATCTTTTCAGGCTAAAAAGAGCTAGGGGAAGCATATAAACCAATAAGAGCCTAACGAACTGTGAGTGACTAAGTAAACTTAAGATTTCTAATACTCATGCACATATGATCAAGTAAAGCACAATGACATTAATGATGTATTATACTTCCTCAAGCAACAAATGGTTGGAGAATAACTTAATGCATGTTTCTCGGCTTGTATGTGTGTAGCACAGGCCAAGGTATGCTGTGTAACCATTACAAAAGCTATGTTCTAATTTTGATATATGCTTCCTAGAAGAAGGTTATGAGAGAATGAGTTCTTGTGTAAATGAGTGACGATGGAATAGCTCTTGTGCAAATACTAGGCAATGGAACTTAAGTTGATGTTACAAAATATACATTTGATACCGAAGAACGTTGAGAAGGTATCTAACCAATTAGGTATTGAAGGACATTTGAGAAGGTACCTAACCAATTTGATACCGAAGGACATTTGAGAAGGTATCTGGCCAATTTGATACCGAAGGACATATGAGAAGGTATTATTGTAGCTCGATAATGAAGGACAAATTTAAGAAGGTATCTGAGCGAAAGTACCTAAAATATGATGGTACTTAGTGTGGCCACGTGCACGTAGGCAGTTATGGATGAGAGACTGAAGTATGGGTCTCTTGGTCGGTAATAAACGTTTGGGAGCTAGAGCGTTTAGGCTTGTTCTCAACTAGGAATAATAATGTTTAATGATGTCTGAGAATGGTTTACAGCTACATGTAAAGACATTTGCTTGAGTTTATTCATTGGCATATTTACATGTTTATAGTGATGCTACGCTTGTTGCTTTATGATTCTATAGTCACTCACTGTGCTTTTAGCTCACAGAATTTTTGTGTTTTCCCTTTTCAGGTAGCGGTCAATTTCCTCAAGGTTGATCCTGCTGCTACTTGCCACCGAAAGACTCGGCTTATCAAAAAACTTAGGTTGATGATCTGTTTATGTACACATGTTTTGAGTGGGACTAGGGCTTCTGTAGGAATGTTTGGGCCACCTGTGAATATATATATATTTTTATCTTATAAAAGTAATGTCTTGGCTCTATGCATGTATTTATGTAATCTTTGTAGAACCTTAAGAGAGGTTAGCTGTTTGCGTATATTACTAATCAGATGAATAGGTTAGTATTTAGATTAGAAGGCTTGGGTGGTGAGTGCTGGCAGTAGGGCTAGTAACTACCATGGTCATACTCTCTTCCAGAATAAAAGGGTAATCTGGGAGGGGGTGTGACAAGTTGGTATCAGAGCATAAGGTTTTGGGAATGAGAGGGAAGTTTATGCATAAGTTTAAGTCCCTAAGTGTGAGTCCCTAACATGTGTACATTGTACTAAGTGAAATGCTGAGGCAACGTGGCAGACCGAGTAAGCAGACAGGTGGCAGGAACACTAACCTTACCAATAGGGGCCCGGAGGTTAGGGAGAACCTGTCGGGTGGCAAAAAGAAGGTGAATGATCCAGTGGGTCAAGAAACAATGTCCAAGGGAGAGTCCAGTACTCCCTAAGAAAGGGCAGATTCACAGCTAGAAGATGTAGTGTTTAACAGGATAATGCAGAGGTTAGCAGCCAGGTAGGCTCTGCACGAGCCGACCCAAAAAAGAAATATGGTATTGAGTGGTTTAGCTGTGACATTTGAAGGTACAACAGATCCAACTGAAGTTGAGTTGTGACTGGATGTAGTTAAAAAATGTTTCAATGTTATGAGTTATCCAGAGGACAGGAAAGTGGGATTCGCCTTCTTTTTACTATGGAAAGGAGCAGAGAAATGGTGGAAAGTGATATCCGCCAGACGAGCCAATATAAATGTGATGTTATGGCCTGAGTTCAGGAAGGCCTTTGAAGATAAGTATTACCCCAGCTCGTTTCGGGATGCAAAAAGGATGAGTTGCTCAGATTAACACAGGGAATGATGTTGGTGGCAGAATATGAGCAGAAATTTACAGAGTTATCACAGTATGCCCTGCCGATTATTGTTGAGGAAAGAGATAGATGCAGGAAATTTGAATAAGGTTTAAGAAAGGAAATCCGAACTCCGGTGACGTCTATGGCTAATTGGCTAGATTTTAACCAGTTAGTAGAAACAACAATACGAGTCGAGCGGAGTTTGGCAGATGTTGAGCTATTGCCAAGAGGTAGTGAGGCAGTAGTAGGGCCTAGAGACAGGGGATTTCGATCCCCAGTGGCAACCCAAATTAGTGGAAGCCATACTAGGGGAACCAATTGGCAGGGATCCAAGAAAAGAAAAATGAGACTCTCGGCCGGTGCAGTTAGCCGATTAGAGATGCCACGAGCTGGTGAGTCAGTAGCCAGCACAGATAGGAGACCGACATGCCCTAGTTATGGTAAGAGGCATTCTGGGGCATGCTATAATGGCAGAGGTACATGTTTCTAGTGCGGACATACAGGGCCTTTCAAGAGGGACTGTCCCCAGATGAACAGGGACATTCCAACAGCACAATAGCTGACCTCCCAGACAGTTAACCAACTAAAGACTGCTGGAAATCGGGGCGAAGGGTCAAGTGGTGCCAAGCAGAAGAATTTCAAAGGTCGACCCTAGCAGCAGGGGCGAGTGTATGCCGTGACACACCAGGAGGCAGCGAAATCTCCAGATGTTGTGACCGGTAATGTTATTATGTGGGCAGTCTGCTTATGTTTTATTTGATCTTTGTGCCACACATTTATTTATATCTAGCATGTATGCACCTAGTATAGGTAGGCTGGTTGAACCTATGCCTGAAGAGTTATTTATCGCTACCCCTTTGGGAGATGTTATAGTAGTAGATAGATGTTATAATCATTGTGAGATACTGATTAATGGTCAGAACTTCTATGCTGATTTACTTCCTTTAGAACTGTTGGAGTTTGATGTTATCTTGGGGATGGATTTTCTAAGTAAGTATCATGCTTCAGTAGATTGTTACAAGAAGGAGGTAGTGCTCAGAAAATCAAATGGTCAAAATGCAATGTTGACAAGAAGAAAACGATTAGTCGCGGGGAATTTGATATCGATAGTGAAAGCTCGGAAGCTATTGAGCAAGGGATGTAAAGCCTATCTGGCTCATGTGATGGTTACTCAAGGGAAAAAGCTGAACCCAGAAGATGTCCCAGTGGTAAATGAATTTTGGGATGTATTTCCTGAAGAACTATCGGAATTACCACCCGACAGGGAGATGGAGTTTACTATTGACTTAGTTCCAAGGACAACTCCCATATTGCAGGCACCGTATAGAATGGCGCCGACTGAGTTGAAAGAATTAAAGGTTCAACTGCAAGAGTTAATTGACAAGGGATACATTCGACCTAGTGTATCGCCTTGGGGAGCTCCGGTATTGTTTGTGAGGAAGAAAGACGGTACACTTAGATTGTGTATTGACTATAGGCAGCTGAATAAGGTGACGATTAAGAATAAATATCCGTTACCATGCATTGATGATTTGTTTGATCAGCTAAAAGGAGCCACAATGTTTTCAAAGATAGACCTAAGATTGGGTTATCATCAACTGAAAGTGAGAGAAGTTGATATTCCTAAAACCGCATTTAGAATAAGATATGGACATTATGAATTCCTGGTAATGCCTTTCGGATTGACAAATGCCACAGCGGTATTCATGGATTTCATGAACAGGATATTTCATCCCTACTTGGACCAGTTCGTGATAGTAGTCATTGATGATATACTGGTGTATTCTAGTAGTAGGGAGGATCATATTACCCACCTGAGGATAGTATTACAGACATTGCGAGATAGGCAGTTGTATGCTAAATTCAGTAAATGCGAATTTTGGTTAGATTGGGTATTATTTCTTGGGCATGTTGTTTCAGTAGAGGGCATTAGTGTAGATACTCAGAAGACGGAAGCAATAGTTAATTGGGAATGACCCACAACCGTTTAAGAAATATGCAGTTTCCTAGGATTGGCAGGTTATTATCGGAGGTTTGTGGAAGGTTTCTCTAAGATAGCCTTTCCGTTGACAAACCTGACCAAGAAAGGTGTGAGGTTTGAATGGTCGTTGAAGTGTGAACATAGTTTCCAGGAGCTGAAACGAAGACTAGTATCAGCACCAGTGCTTACCTTGCCTATTCTAGGTAAGGAATTTGCGATTTATTATGATGCATCCCGACAAGGATTGGGATGTGTGTTGATGCAGGATGGAAAGGTGATTACATATGCCTCTCGTCAACTTAAAAAACACGAGGGCATTTATCCCATGCATGATCTGGAGTTGGCAGCAGTTGTTTTGGCTCTGAAGTTGTGGAGACATACCTATTTGGAGAACGTTGTAGGATATTTACAGATAAAAAAAGCTTAAAATATATCTTTGATCAAAAGGAATTGAACCTAAGACAATGAAGATGGATTGAATTGATTAAAGACTATGACTGTTCCATCGAGTACCACCCTGGTAAGGCTAATGTTGTGGCAGATGCACTAAGTAGGAAATCTTCGGGACCCAAGGCCATTATTGGTTCAATAAGAGGAATGCTATTGCAAGAGTTCAGGAATTCCAGAACCACCTTATCAGTGGAATCGTCAGGAGGAATGATAGCTACTTTTCAGATAAGGCCGACCTTAGTAGAAAACCTTAAGCGGGATCAGTTAGAAGACCCTGATTTTCAGAAGATTGCTGATGATGTGAGTAAGGGCATCAGGGTTGACTTTCAACTGAGAACAGACAGTGTACTAGAAAAGGAGGGAAGAATGTGTGTGCCTAACAAGCTACAACTTAAACAAGTAATTCTAGAGGAAACACATAGTTTCGCTTATGCCATGCGTCCAGGTAGCACCAAGATGTATAGAACTTTGAATAAATCTTACTGATGGCTTGGGATGAAGAGAGACATAGCACAATATGTGGACCGATGTATAGTCTAAACCTGAGAGACAAAGACCAGCAGGATTACTCAATCCACTTCCAGTGCCTGAGTGGAAATGGGAGCATGTGACAATGGACTTTCTATTTGGTTTGCCTAAGACACCCTCAAGATTTGATGGCATTTGGGTAAGAGTCGATAGACTAACTAAGACGACCAAGTTCATACCAGTAAAAGTTACTTTTACACTAGACTGTCTAGCTAAGATTTATGTGGATAGGATAATCAGTCAATATGGAGCTCCAGTGTCGATAGTGTCGGATCGGGACTTGAGGTTCACTTCAAAATTTTGGCCTAGTTTGCAGAAGGCTATGGGCACTAAATTGCATTTCAGTATGGCTTTTCATCTGCAAACGGATGGACAGTTGGAAAGAACTATACATACACTGGAAGACATGTTAAGAGCTTGTGTACTACAATTCAAAGGAAGTTGGGATACACACCTACCGTTGATTGAATTTACCTACAACAATAGCTACCATTCTAGTATCGGAATGGCTCCCTATGAAGCATTGTACGGCCGACCTTGCAGGACTCCAGTATGCTGGAACGAAGTCGGGGAACGACAATTACTAGGTCCAAAATTAGTTCAACAAACAACGGAGAATGTGAAATTTATCAGGGATAATCTTAAAGTGGCTCGCGATAGACAGAAGAGCTATGCCGATAAACGAAGAAGAGAACTAGAATTTGAAGTTAGAGAAAGGGTATTTCTCCGACTATCTCCATGGAAAGGAATTCTCCGGGTTGGGAGGAAAGGGAAGTTAAGTCCATGATACATCAGACTATATGACATTGTGGAACGAGTTGGTCCAGCAGCTTATAGGTTGCAGTTGCCGATGAAGCTAGCTCGTATTCACGATGTATTTCATGTGTCGATGCTAAGGAAATACGTGCCTGATCCTATGCACATACTAGCAACACAACCGGTACAGCTCAAAGAAGATTTATCTTACGAGGAAGAGGCCATCGAGATTTTGGACAGGAAAGATCAGGTACTCAAAAATAAGACGATTCCTTTGGTGAAGGTGTTATGGCGTAATCATGGGATCGAGGAAGCAACCTAGGAACCTGAAGAGAAAATGAGGAAGAGATACCCTCAACTTTTCAAATGACATATTAGGTAAATTTCGAGGACGAAATTTCTTTTAAGAGGGAGATGATTGTAAACCCCGAACTTAGGTTCCTTAGATAAGCATGTTTAGCCAAAGGGATGTTATATACATATTTATTAAGTAGAAATTCATGTTATTTATAGGGATTATGAAGGAAGGGAAGGAAAATATATTTAATGAAGAAACTCAATCATTAGTCTGGCTGGAGGCACTGAGTGAGGGGTGATGTGGCAATCTACTCCTTGAATTCAGGAAGCGGCATAAAGATTAAAAGGGGAAGTGAAACTTCAAAAGCATGGTTTCAGCAATTAACAAGAGAAGATCTAGCGAATTTAGTGCCATTTGAAAGCTGGGAGAATCTAGTTTTTAAGGTTGTCCTGCTGGAGAAAGATTGCAAGAGGAGAAGAACAAAAGTGGAGAATTTGCAGAAGAGGCAGAACCACAGATTAATTAGGGCTCGATGTGAAGTTTGAAAGTTCTAAGCCAAATTATAAGAAATTCTGGGCTGAAATTTTCAGGTAAGGAAGTTAACTTAAAATCTAAACAAGTTTGTAGAAGGAAGTTTCTTGAAAAGAGCTCTAGATTTTGAGTTATGAATTTTTGAAGTTATAACAGGGGATTGGTGCATAAGCAGACAGCTGCTTGTGAAGAGCAAGCAAGCAGTTCATCGTGGAGAATAATAGCGAGATTTGGGCATGAGGATCTCGTTTATAAAGGAAATCTCGCCGATTTTGCAAAGAGGATCTCGCTCTAGGGGGAATTATCGCTAGGAATTGAGGTGAGTATCGCTAAGAATTTCACAAGAAAACCTTGATCTCGCTCTAGAGGATCTCGCTGGCATCGCTTTAGAGGATCTCACTAGCATCGGTCAGGGGGATCTCGCTGACCTCGCTCAGGGGGATCTCGCTAGTAAAGCTGTCTGTATTGATTGAAGTTCCTTTAATAAATGAATTATTTGAGGTATTTTATTAGGAATTCTAAGTAGTTTAATCTGAAATTATATCTTTTCAGGCTAAGAAGAGCTAGGGGAAGCATATAAACCAATAAGAGCCTAACGAACTGTGAGTGACTAAGTAAACTTAAGATTTCTAACACTCATGCACATATGATCAAGTAAAGCACAGTGACATTAATGATGTATTATACTTCCTCAAGCAACAAATGGTTGGAGAATAACTTAATGCATGTTTCTCGGCTTGTATGTGTGTAGCACAGGCCAAGGTATGCTGTGTAACCATTACAAAAGCTATGTTCTAATTTTGATATATGCTTCCTAGAAGAAAGTTATGAGAGAATGAGTTCTTGTGTAAATGAGTGACGATGGAATAGCTCTTGTGCAAATACTAGGCAATGGAACTTAAGTTGATGTTACAAAATATACATTTGATACCGAAGAACGTTGAGAAGGTATCTAACCAATTAGGTATTGAAGGACATTTGAGAAGGTACCTAACCAATTTGATACCGAAGGACATTTGAGAAGGTATCTGGCCAATTTGATACCGAAGGACATATGAGAAGGTATTATTGTAGCTCGATACTGAAGGACAAATTTAAGAAGGTATCTGAGCGAAAGTACCTAAAATATGATGGTACTTAGTGTGGCCACGTGCACGTAGGCAGTTATGGATGAGAGACTGAAGTATGGGTCTTTTAGTCGGTAATAAACGTTTGGGAGCTAGAGCGTTTAGGCTCGTTCTCAACTAGGAATAATAATGTTTAATGATGTCTGAGAATGGTTTACAGCTACATGTAGAGACATTTGCTTGAGTTTATTCATTGGCATATTTACATGTTTATAGTGATGCTACGCTTGTTGCTTTATGATTCTATAGTCATCACTGAGCTTTTAGCTCACAGAATTTCTGCGTTTTCCCTTTTCAGGTAGTGGTCAGTTTCCTCAAGGTTGATCCTGCTGCTGCTTGCCACTGAAAGACTCGGTTTATCAAAAGACTTAGGTTGATGATCTGTTTATGTACACATGTTTTAAGAGGGACTAGGGCTTTTGTAGGAATGTTTGGGCCACCTGTGAATATGTATATTTTTTTATCCTATAAAAGTAATGTCTTGGTTGTATGCATGTATTTATGTAACCTTTGTAGAACCTTAAGAGAGGTTAGCTATTTGCATATATTACTAATTAGATGAATAGGTTAGTATTTAGATTAGAAGGCTTGGGTGGTGAGTGCTGGCAGTAGGGCTAGTAACTACCACGGTCATATCCTCTTCCAGAATAAAAGAGTAATCTGGGAGGGGGTTGTGACACTAGTTGACTAGGTTCAACAATAACTCTTTAATTTCATACATGAACCTTCGATAAATGTAAAAATATTGATATAAATTGATAAACCTAGTATTAAATATGTGGATGAATCTAAATTTTCAGATTAATTAGTCTCTTGGAGGATCTTGAAACTTCAAAGGTTGCATCTCTTCAACTCTATTTAGCTTAGAAGTCAAAATTTAATGTTTCGCTGGAAAACTACATTTAAGACTAAGCATGGATTATATGCATGGTTAGTTATGCCTTTTGGTCTTATCAATGCACCTAGTACTTTTATGTGCCTCATGTTTTATGTGAATAGATAGGAAAATGTGTGGCAGTTTACTTTGATGATATTCTGATTTATTTCAAGTCTTTGGAAGAGCAAGTGGAGCATGTTAGGAAGGTTTTGCTTGCATTGAGAAAAGCTTAGTTGTTTGTCAATCTGAAAAAGTGTGCCTTTTGTCTAGATATGATTGACATTCTCGGTTCTGTTATTTCTTCATATAGTATCGAAGTTGATAATGAGAAAGTTAAAGCTATCTAAGAATGGCCACAACCTAAAAATGCTAGTGAAATTAGATCTTTTCACGGTTGAGCTAGTTTTTATAGGAGATTCATCAAGGATTTCAGTACCATTGCTGCGCCACTGAATGAGATGGTTAAAAAGCATGTTGTTTTCAAATGGGGAGAATCTCAAAAAAAAAGGAATTTAATGTTTTGAAAGAAAAATTAAGCCCGATACTTTTATCGTCTTTGCCTAAATTTGAAAATACATTTAAAATTGAGTGTGATGCTAGTGGAATAGGGATTGAAGTCGTTTTAATGCAGGAACAAAAATCCATTATGTACTTTAGTGAGAAAATGAATGGTGTTTCTTTAAACTATCCAACTTATAACAAGACGATCCTAAAGATTCAAGGACAAATCTTCTCAAAGAAGGGGAGAATGATAAGAAAATAATTGGTAATGATTAGCTGAAGTATTAAATGGGTTACTTCCAAGCTAAGCTTTCAAATAGAGTTGAAGAGTTGCATCCCTTCAAACATCAAAGCCACCAAGAGTGACAATTATTCTTAAAATCTAGATTCATCCACATTTATAATGAATTATGTACCAATTTAATTTAATGTGTTTATATTTATGAGGTAGTTGAAAGGATATTAGATGAAAGGTTGTGACCTTACAAGTCATCTTTTCAATTAGTATAAATACCTATGTACTTTTGTCATTTGAGAATAGGAATTGAAATTTGAATGAATTTTCATTATAGAGTTTAGTCTTAAGCTTTATGCTTTCTTTGTATTCTTGTATTTAGTATGCATGTTTTTAGAACATTCAGTCTAGTTTGATAAATTAAATTGTGGGGAGTTCGAAATCTTGAAGTTAGAAACAAGTTCTCCTTTCTTCTTGATCATCGATCAATCTTCCAAGCCAAATCTGTTTAGCTCTCTTGGGATTGCCTACCAATTAGTTAATCGGGTTATTCTTATTACTGTTGTGGGGGTTCACCTTGAATAAGGAGAGTTCTTATACGTGATTGAGGTAGTTTCCTTTATCAAGGGGTGTTCTATACAAAGAGTTTGTATAAGATCGAACCATGAAATGATTAGTCTCTCTTTATAACACTGTTACTTGAAGAGACTTGCATTTCACTTGGATGACCATAGGTAACACGACCTTAATCCTATGTGAGTTATGAACTCCTGCCTATGAAGGCGATTCTTTGATCTCTATGGGTAAGAGTGACCAGATTCGTTGACTCAATATGCTTACCATTTTGGAGATTCATCCGATTAGAGAGCTAAGGACACAGTTTCACAAGATGGAATTCACTCATTCCCGTTTTGAGGGAAAGTAGATGAATTGTTTCCTTAACGGTTGATTCCAAGTCTTGAACAATGAGGCACCTCACCTCTCACTGGCCAGAGAAAGGTCTAGTTTATAGTTGAACCATCACTAATTGTTTATTAGAGGGATCAATGGTACTTAAGAAGTTAGATGTACTATAGGGCTAAAATGGTAATTTGACCCAGTAGTAGTTACAAGCAATTTGTGAATGGTCAACTTACTGTCGATTGGTTATATACATGGACACAAAAAATATATCTACAGTACGAAGAGTGCAACTATTGGTCTTTAGAGGAGTGACCAATAATTAATGAATGTTGATTAATTTAGTTAAAGAGATTAATTAATTAATCTCGTATTATTGGAGCTTCTAATATGTAGGTCTCTAATAGATTCCTTTGCTAGCTCATCAAGGGTTAAATAAGAACCATGTATTTTTTGGATTAATTTGAATCATTTAAATTAATTAAGAAAATTAATTGTATGAGATGCAATTAACATAATGTATATGAATATATTATAATATAAAAAGTTTGATGAGAGAGATAAATATTTGAATTGAATTCAAGTATTAATTATATGAATGTAATTCATATCAAACTTTAAATTAAGACTAATATGAACATGATTCATATTAAAACGACAGGTTATATGAGGGAATATTACTTGAATATGATTCAAATGCGTGATGTTTATTTTAAATATGATTTAATATAAAGTTTTAATTTAATTACATTAAATCTAATATAATTAAACGAAGGGTAGTTATTTGATGTGTTAATGAGGGATTATTTTGAATAATCTCCCTCCCTTCTCTTTTCTACGCATAACATTTCAAGGAATTCACAGAGTGGTGAAAAACAAAATTTGGTTTTCCTTGCATTATTCTCTCCTAAAAAGATCTTTCTCAAAATCTTACATTCCTTCACAAAAGGTGAAGAGCCAACAACTCCTTATGATTTTTATCCTGAGAATAGTAAGAGTTTTATGGTGGTGTTCTGTATTGAAGAATTGTTCTTGTTATGTTCGTGAAAGCACTGTTCGTGACTTTTGGGAGAGGAGAATGAGAAGAAAGAAATTCATCAAGGGTAAGCATTTCTCTTCCCTTTTCTCTTTGGGTTTTTTTTTTTTTTTTTTTTTTTTCTAAAGCATGCTCATACGTGTTTTATGTTTATCCCTCTGCATATTTGTTTTCTCTAATTTTGAGTACTATCCAAAATTTAATCCATTGACACAAGACGATTACACTTCTGTTGAGGATTTAAATCCTTCACTTAGTCGGTGAGTATAATTTCATTCTTTTCTCCTAATTTTTTAAAATTTCATTTTCAAAATCCCATTCCTTTCCTCGGTTCACCTTTCTAATTTTTTTTTCTTCTTCTTTGTATAATTAGTAGGATCACAAAATATGCTACTTTTTTTAGTTTCAAGTTTGTGAATTAAGATAAATCTATGTTGGTTATATATGTTAGTTAATATTTGTATTGAACTGATACAATGAACTGTTTATTACCTTTTTTTATATAAATTTTTGACATTTTGGATAAATAATTGAAAGTGTTGGAGATTTAACCTACTTCATAATCATATTTCACAAATAACCTAAACTTGAATTATTTTTTATTATTAGATTTCTGCATAAATTTGGGACAAATTTAACCTTATGACACATTCACTCTCATTAAATTTTTGTAGTTTTTACAACTTTTTTATTAATATAAAGCCTAACCTGTTTTAATATTTAATTTTTTATAATTTTGTTTGAATAACCATTAATTACATTATATCTTACAATCAATGGTGGGTTTTTCATTTAATGAACTCTTATTTTATTATTTAATTAATATGGTATATATCCATTAAATTTAGGAATATGTTAAGATAGTTGGTTGAAATAATGACACCATCACATTTTATATACTATGTTTTATTCACTATATTTGAATATGGGTTAAGAAACATATATTCCCTATATTTACATGGTGTATTATACTTGATTTTGACTTTTTCAATATATACTATGCTGTATTCACCATAATTTTGTCAAAAAATAACATTATTTCATATAAGGTAATTCAAATGTCCTAGTTGTTTCAATTAAATATTTCATATATCTTAGGATATATTATTTGTTATAATCAACCAGCAGAACCTTTCATGCAATTAAAAAACGTATATTTAATATATTACAATATAAATTGTACATGATTTTTGTATTCCAAGATATTTATTATATTACAATGTATGTTAGAACAATATTTCTTATTGTCTCTAATCCATACACATGTCATATAACATACACACATTAGTATATACCATAGCAATAAAGAAGTATACAAATGATATATGGAATATAAAACTTGATTTTTTTTTTTTTGGTTTTTCGTCGGCCAACTTTTACCAGATATGTGATCCAAATATACCCACGAAGTCAATTTTTGAAGTTCTTAAACATATAGTAAAAATATGTACTCGAAGTTCAACATATCGTTTTTGCATCTTCCAAACTAATTTATTTGATGATGTATTTTAGTTATTATTGTATTTTATTCAATACAATAGACTACATTTGTTTGTACTTTGTTTGTACTACATTTGTTTGTATGCACATAATATTTTTTGGTTGTGTATTTTAGTTAGTATTTAAATTGACTTGTTTAGTTAAAAAAGATAAAAACAACTACTAAATTGCATATTTCTTCCATTTATACAAGTAGAATAAACCAACTTACATTAAGTAATAGATTATATGTTGTTAACTTACATTAAACAATAGGCTATATTTGTTTCTATGCACACAGTGTATTAGTTTTTTTTTTTTTTTTTTTTTTTTTTTTGATTTTTTCAATACCACAATTCCATATTTTTCTAAAAAAAAGTAGAAAAAACTAGTTTAGTTAAACAAGAGCAAACAACTAATTTTGACCACATCATAGTAATTTGTTTAGTTATGGAAACAAAAAATAGAAATAATTCGTTGTTTTTTTTCAAAGGTCTTCTCTCAATTTTTTTTTGAGAAAATAGTACATTTCCATATTTTTTTGAATAGTATAAAAAAATAATTGTTATTTTTCTAAATCATATTTTGACTCACTGGTCAATTTTTTCAATGAAGAAAATGAAAAGTTCTTTCAAATTATTCATTGGGTGTCAATGTTTTTTATTTGCTTTAGTCATTTTCGATTTCTTTTTCACTTTGCAAAGCTTCTCTATTTTCATTTGTGAAATTAAAATACAAAACTTAACTAAAAGATATTATTATGATGACCAAGATTTAAATTAAAGGAGAAAAATTTGAGAATAAAGAAAAAAAAGTCATAATTACAATCGATGTTTGATTTTTTTTTTTTTTAACATTTTGATTTAGATAAGAGTTAAAGACTCAGAACCGCAATTCAAAAAAAATTACTAAAAGATATTATATCAAATAGTTTTATTTTATGTTGATTTATAAATTTATCTAATATAAACTTAATTATTATTGGTAAGATTTTTTTATTTATTTAATCAACTTTTCATCTCTTTACTTGTATTCTCAACTAACACCCAAGATAAAAGTAATAATATTTCACCAGACTTAAATCCTTTTACTTTTTTTTTAATCTATTTTTTATAAAAGTAATAGCCTAAATCCAATAAACTAACAGACCTCTGGCTATAACATGAATGCTTGAACTTTATGTAGAGACATAAAAGTAGATCAAGTTTGAGTATATAGCCAAACTAGTATATAAGTATAAGGATAGGGTTAGGTACCTTATCCTAGGGACAATATGGATGCAGCTTGGTTTGTATTTGATACAAAAGATGTTTGCATAGGACTGGACCACGAAATAATCACTTTTCTTTACAATGACCGTTTACTGTTAAAACTGACTATTTCAAATAAGTTGACATAAGGTAACTCGATCTCAATCCTGAGCTAACTATGAACTCTTTTTTATTCGGGATTATCCTTTAATCTGCATGGGAGAGAGTAGTTCAATATCGTCGCTCAATAAGCCTCCCATTTTAGGTATAAGACCAGGTAAATAGCTGGGGACATAGCCTTACAAGATGGAATTCACTCTTATCCAATTCTAGGGTTATTGGATAAGTTGTTCCCTTAAGTACTGACTCCTAGTCTTGAACAAGGGGTCGTGCCCTCTTTATGACCGAGAAGGACTTGGTTCATTGGTAGGACCATAAACCAATTGTTCATTAGTGGATCAGTAGGAGACTTAAAGAGCAAGATGTATTACAGGAATAAAACGATAATTTTGACCCAACTGTGAATACGAACAATCTGCGAAGGTTAACTTACTGATCATGGTTAAATCAAAGGGATAGAAATATATCTACAGTGAGGATAGTGCAGCTACTGAGCTTTAGTGGAGTGACCTGGTAGTTTAAGAATGTTGGTTAATTCGGCTAAAAGAGTTTAGTCAATTAATATCGGATCGTTGGAGATCATGATCTATAGGTCCATTAGGTTCCCCTACTAGTTCATAAATGAACTAAACCTTAGAATAGGGTGATGAGAAAATTTGAAAGGTTCAAATTCGATTTAAGGAGATTATTAATTATATGTGATACAATTAAACGTTTAATATTGAACTAAACAAAATTGGAGAGTAGGTAATATTTGAGTTTGATTTAAATATTAAAAACATGTATAGAGATTCATGTTAACCACTAGTGTTTGATTAATTTAATATTTGATATTAAATTAATTAGGTTAATTAAATTATTTAATTAATTATTTAAAGAATAATTTTATATAAAGGGTTGTTTTTAAATATAGAAAAATGAATCAAAATATTTACAAAATATAGCAAAATTTTAGAACTATCAATGATAGACGCTAATGTACTGATAGGCTTCTATCAGTGTCTATCAGTGACATTGATAGACACTTATAGGATAGACACTGATAGAAGTCTATAAGTGTCTATCAACATCTATCATTGATAGTTCTAAAATTTTGATATATCTTGTAAATATTTTCAACAATTTTACCATTTGAAATAATTTTTCTTATAAAAAATTAATTGTTAGTTTTATTTTATTGTCATAGAAATTAACTTTATATAAACTCATTAGATCAATTATTTTATTTAATTGTGTTTAATTTCTTTTTAAATTGAAATTATGGAATTTCAATTGTGAAATTTGAGTTGGAGGGTTTTTCCTAAAAAACTCACCAACACAAACACCTAATCTTTCCTCTTAAAGTGCTTTGTGTGATGTCAATTTGTCATGCAATCTGATTTACATATTATTGTTGAACAAAAGGAAATTTTGATTGCTGAATTTGATTCATGCAATTTAGGATTTGTTGTGGGAAGTTTTGTTGGGGTTGATGCCCTAAATCTCGTAGGGTTCTATAGTTTGTAAACTTTATTAAACAAACTCTTTATGTATTTAATAAACTATTTGATATGTTATTCTTTGTCTATAAATTATTTGATATTTTAGTTGCATTAACCACAAACCAATAAACTAATGTCCAAGGTTATCTTTGTAACCTAAACATGTATGTAAAGATATACGGGTGGATCATGTTTAAGTGATAATCCAAATGGTCTGTTAAAGCTAGGTACCTTATCTTAGTGACACTACGAGTATGACCTGCTTTGTAGGTGTTACAATTGTTGTAAAGTGCTATAAATGATTTGATCCTGATTATTCATGTACAGACATGCGAGCAGAGATATTCTTACAAAGAAGTTTGTATAAGACCGAACCACCAAATGTTTAGTCTCACTATATACAACATTCATAATCGAGACTTACATTTCACTAGGATGACCATAGGTAACATGACCTAAATCTTGAATGAGTTGTGAACTCCTACCTATGAGGGAAGTTCTTTGATTTGTATGGGTGAGCGTGGCCAGATCACCAACTCAACTAGCCTAACATTTTGAGGATTCTCCTGATTGGGGAGCTGGGAACACAGCTACACAAGATAGAATTCACTCCTTCCCTAAAACAGGAGTAAGTAGATAAATTGCTCCCTTAAGGGTCGATTCTGAGTCTTAAAGAATGTGGCGCCATATCCTCTCCTGCCCCGAAAGGGATTTAGTCATAGTAGGATTATGATCTATTGTTCATTAGAGGGATCAATGGTACTTAAGGAGTAAGATGTAACTACAAGAGCAAAACGATATTTTGGCCTAGCTGTACTTACGAGCAATTTTTGAAGGGTCATCGTACTGTTGATTGGCTATATCCAATGGACACAAAAATATATCTGTAGTGCGAAGAATACAGCTGTTGATCTTTAGTGGAGTACTCGACAGTTAACGGATGGTGAATAATGTAATTAAAGAGTTTAATTAATTATTCATGTTCTATTGGAGATTCAAACTACAGGTCCATGAGGTTCTCTTGGTAGCTCAATAGGATTTAGTTGAGAATCCGTTTTTCGATTAATTTGAAATGTTCAAATTAATAGTGTGATTTAATTGTATATGATATAATTAAATTATTTCAATTATATGTGATATAATTGTCATAATGTATTTGATACATTATATCTTAATGGGAGGAAATAATATTTGAATGAGTTTTAAATATAGTTTCTATGAATTGGATTCATAGTTGTTAAATTTAATATAAACATGATGTACATCAAATGTCATATAATAGAGAAAAGAACTATAGTTTATATTGTATGTGATACAATATTAAAACTATAGGTTATATGTTATATTTGATATAACATATAATATATATATATATATATATATATATATATATATATATATTTAATATGATAAGTTAGTTATCATATTTATATGTATATTATTATTATTATTTTGATAATAAAGAAAGGAGTTACAACTCCCTTCCCCATCTTTTCTCTCCACTCACATTAGTGGGGGTGGTTATTTTTATGGCAAGTAGAAAAGAAAAATTTGTTTTTCTTCTTCTTCAAACAAGTTGGTTAAACGATTGAGATAGAGAAAGATAGAAGAGTTATGTACTTTGTCTTGAGTTCATTAAGAGTTCTCAATCTTCTTCCTCTACATCTTAAACTTTTCCCTCTTAACCAAAATAGTCAGAGCCCACCACTCCTGAATTCTCACCCTGAGGATACCAAGATTACGATCGTGGTAGTGTCTGGGTTTTGGTTCGAGGTTTATCTTGAAGAAGGTCTTCAAGAAGTTCGTAATCCATTTGAGGAAGAATGCAAAGAAAGTCTTTAAAGATGAGGTTTCTTAAAACCATGCATGCTGTAATTTAGTTGTAAATGCATATCTTGTTACTTCTTTACTGTAAAATTGTGTATTTAATAAATTATGAAATTTGGTCGATCTGCTTTTGCTCAAGGTTCTCATTTGAGTTCCTTCAACTGGTATCAAAGCCAGGTTGTAGATTTTTTATTCCAAATTCCATTCTTGTATTGAATCGTATTACAGTAATGGTAGGTTTTATAATCTACATTCTAGTTATGTGATGAATGATTGTGGATGAATTTGTTCATGGATGTTTGGGGATAGAACTCTCTGTAAGGCTTTCTTTTATTTACAATTTTGGTTTGTAAAGCCCCCTATGTTTTTTGGCATTAATATTGCATTCGAGTATGTAATTTGTAAGTTTTGAGTCGCCCGTGATGTTCAGGAGGCTTTAAAAGGTTGCAGATCATTGTTTCGATGGAGAAGACAAGATAGATATTCCAGATTATGTAGCTACAGCTAAATGATCGGGTAGCTCTTGTTATGCGATCAGGTATTTTTTGCTACACGATCGTGTAGCATTTGCTTAACGATCGCATAGCTAATGCTACGTGATCGAGTAGAGTTTGCTACACGATCGTGTTGTGTTTGCTACAAGATCGCTTAATTGCTTGCTGAACAATCATGAAGTCTTTAGTGGCTCAACGCATGGTTGTTTGCTACATGATCGCGTACATTTTCATGCTCATCGTATAGTCATTAGCTACATGATCACATAGTCTTTCATGCTCATTGTATAGATGCTCGTCACATAGTGCATTTGCTACACGATCAGTTGCAAGGTGATTCTTTGAAGGGCGATTTGGTTCGAGCGGTTCGAGACCCGATTCACCTGTTCCAAACCGGTTGACTCGTTTTTTTTTGTAATAGTTAGCATTTTGTTTTCTCTTTTTATTGAGGTTCTATCCCGGTCCATCGACTTTTAGAATAAATATACATGCGATGTATGTTTTATATTATATGTCATAATGTATGTCATATAATTTTAGAACCCACCATAGGTTATGCATTTATATTCGCGCATCATTTTATATTATAAGTGTTATAATATATGAATATGCATGATTTAAATTACACAAAGCATGCTCATGCATCATATAGTATAAGTGTTATAGTATATGTATGCATGCATTATAGCATATCCATGCATCATTATATTATAAGTTTTATAATATATAGTTGATTGGATGTATGGATTGTATGCTATAGCATGATTCATTACTTATTATATAAATGTTATATATTAGTAATGAATGTATATTGCATGAAGAATGACATTACCTTAGGTTAATTTATAAATGTTATAACTAACTAAAGTATGTCTAGCATGTAATGGTTAATTTTTAATTGTTTCATTTATTTATAATTATTATAATTAAATGAAATTAGTATTAAAATCAATAATAAAGAGTTACATGCAAACCTTAGGCTATAATCATTTTTTTAAAATTGTTTTAAAATATGATTGAGATAGACCTAAGATCACATTTCTAATGAGATTTGAAATTTAAGTTTAATCTTTTCATCGGTTTAATAGGATTAAATTGATTCTTAATAAAAGATTAAATATGTAACAAATGTATCTACAAGGGACCTTTTGTCTAAGGTAGGTTCTGGCTAGGCTGGGGTACATAAGTCGATGGAAACGTCGCACCCTTACCTGGGAACCTATCTGGAAAGGTGAATTAGATAGATTCGTTACATGCATGCAAATTTGATCAAAGTCTATTCAAGAGTTTAATGAGACTTCGATCAAAATTGTTTAATCATCAAAGACAAGAGTTGTTTTTTAGCAAATTAAACAAACACTTAGATAAAATATGTAGCCAATTTTTCCTAAGTTAATTAACCCTAGGTAGAACATTCAGTGGGAGGAAAATGGGGTATATGATACTTCATTTTTTCCTCTACATGTTTCTCCCTAAAAGTTCACACCTTGAGATCTACTCTCAACCTCGAGGCACCATGGGTATCCCCCCTACGGGTGGCATTTGGGTAGGTCAATAACAAGGTGAATGGAGAGAGTGTTTATAGTAAGTGGGAGCGGGACGTGTGACAACACATCCCTCGGTCTTTCTCATTAGGTTAAATAAAGTTTCATGCATCGCCTCTAGGCATCGTGGGTGTCCCCTAAAGGATTGTTGTATTTCATGATGCTTTATTTGATCTCCAGAAACGTATAAGGTTGCTTTAGTTTCATGCTTCTCTCGGCTTTTCCCTATGGTTGGCTCATTGGGACGGAACTCTGGAACCTAAAATGAGGGGTTATAGTACACAGAATTGTTAAGGATGTTAACTGGACCAAGCAATGGTGACTATTAGTTATAATGATAATGAGTTGTTTCTATCTAATGGTTGGGAATGTCTCATTTCAGTGAAGGGGTACTTGATCACCCTATAATGACTTTTGTCCTGCCTCATTGAAGCATCATTGCAAAATAGATGTTACTTAGGGTACACTAGACTATTTTGCTAAAAAAATTGATTGGTTTTCTTAAAAGTGGTTTAATGCAAGTAGACTAAAATAGTTTGTTCTTTTTCAGCAATTTCATTAAATGGCTACCGCTACACAAATTTACAAGCCGCCGATAAATTAATGGGTGAAAACTATGCTAGTTGGAAAAACACAATCAATACTATTTTAATCATCGATGACCTTCGCTTTGTCCTAATGGAGGAGTGTCCTCCCCTTCCACCTGCTAATGCTCCTCGAAATGTTCGGGATGTTGGATTTTATGTCCTAAAAACTTGCAGTTTGTAAAATGATAAACATTTTCTATAATCCATATACTTGTTTTGATCTCATAAATTGTATGAAAGTGTAAATCCAATAAACTAAGACCCATGACTATTGTATGAGTACTTGAACTTTATGTGGAGACATAAGAGTGGATCGGGTTTGAGTAAATAGTCAAAATAATCTATGGTACATGAATGAGGTTGGGTACCTTATTCTAGTAACACCATTGGATGCGGCCTACTCTGTAGTTGTTACAAAGAGTTGTAAAGTGTTACATATGATGTGATCCTAATTCGTACATGTTATGACATGAGGAGTGAGGGCGTCCTATGCAATGAGTTTGCATAAGATCAGGACCAAGAAATAAGTCTCTCTTACTTTATAACGTTGTTTACTGTTTAAGACTGACTATTTCACCTAGATAACCTAGGTAACTCGATCTTAATCCTGAGCTAACTATGAACTCCTGTTTATTCGGGATTGCCCTTAGATTTGCATAGTTGAGGGTTGGCTCAATAGCGTCGGCTCAATAAAACTCCCGTTTCAAGGGTAAGATCGGATAGATAGCTGGGGACATAGGGTGCAAGACGGAGTTCACGCCTACCCGATTTAGGGATAGGAGAAAGGTTGTTCTCTCAAGTACTGAATCCAGGTCTTGAACAAGGGGCCCCACCCTCTCACTGGGCTGAGAGAGTTTGGTTTGGTGATTGGATCACAAACCAGTTGTTCTTTAGAGGATCAGTAGGGACTTGAGGAATAAAACAAAATCTTGGGGGTAAAATAGATATTTGACCCAACCATTATTACGAACAACCTGTGAAGGGTCAACTTGCTGATTATGATTAAATCATGTGGACATAATATATCTATAGTGAGGGGAGTGCAACTATGGACTTTGACTAGCTCTAAAATAGCTTGATAAGTTAATTTGAAACGTTCAAATTAGAATTAAGGGAATTAGTAATTATATGTTTAATTTTAGAATTAAACGGAATAGGAGAATTTATATATTTAAATATGATTTAAATATATAAAGATGGATATGTGTTAAAATTAATTTAATATTTGATATTAAATTAATTAAGTTTTATTTAATAATTAATTTATGAAATTAATTAATTTTTCATTTTTAAAATCAAATAGATTTTTAAATCAAAATTTTATTTTTAGATAAAATTGAAAAAGGAAAAGAAAATAAAAACACAAAATGAAAAAAATGGATTTTTCCATTATCCATCACCTAACTAGCTCACACATATTGCAATATTTTGCCTTGTCTTCTCCAGGCATGAGCTACAACTCATGAAGCTCTTCTCTTTGCATGTTGATCTGCAATATAGTGAAGAGATTGGAGTGAAAAACAGGCATGCAATCTATAGAATTTTGAGAGAAAATTCGGTTTGAAGAATGGTTCTTCAACAAGGTTGCTGCAGTGAGCTTTTCTCCTTCATCCCTTGATTCAAGCTTGTTTTGAGTTCCACAACTCAATCTAGAGCACCAAGAGAATAGTGGGGAAGATCTTGAGGTGGTTTACAAGAAGATATGGAGAAGATAGCAGCTGGAGATAGAGCTTTGAAGAAGTTTTACAATAGGTATGTCTTGAAACCCATTTTTTCTGCAGAAGCATGCTTTATATTATGCCAAAATTAGTGAATTTGAATGCTTAGATGATCCTTGTGCTTCCGCTGCTGTTAATACAATCCTACACGGGAAGCATATGAGCGTTGGACAAGGGCAAACGAAAAGGCCCAAGCGTTATGTTGGCAAGACTTAATGAAGTCTTGGCCAAGAAGCATGAGCCCATGCTTACAACCCATGAGATCATGGAGTCCCTGAGGGGAATGTTCGGACAACCTCCTGCACAGCTCAAGCATGACGCTCTGAAGTACATCTTCAATGCCTGTATGCAAGAGGGGGCATCTGTTCGAGAACACGTTCTCAACATGATGATCTACTTCGACGTGGCAGAGATAAACGGGTCAAGCATCGATGAGACCAACCAGGTTAGAATTATACTGGAAACTTTACTTGAAAGTCTCCTGCACTTTCGTAACAATGCTATTTTGAATGGGATTGACTACAACCTAACTACCCTGCTCAACGAGCTACAGACCTTCCAATCCTTGTTGAAAAGCAAGGAGAAGAAGAGTAAAGCAAATGTTGCTTCATCTTCTAAAAAGTTTCATAAAGGTTCAACCTTTGGAACTAAGTTTGTACCTTCTTACTCCGACACCAAAAAGTGGACGAAGAAGAAGGGTGGAAAGGGGAAGGCTGCTAAACCAGTAGTCGCTGCACCAAGGGGTAGACAACCAGTCAAGGCTGACAAAGGAAAATGTTTCCATTGCAACCAAGATGGGCACTAGGAGAGAAACTGCCTCAGATATTTGGCAGAAAAGAAGAAGGTCAAACAAGGTAAATATGATTTTCTTGTATTGAAAACTTGTTTAGTAGAAAATGATGATTCTATCTGGATTATTGACCCTGGGCCACTAACCATGTTTGTTCTTCATTTCAGGGAATTAGTTCCTGGTGGCAACTAGATGCTGGTGAGATGACGGTGCGAGTTGGAATCGGAAACATTGTCTCAGCTATGGCAGTGGGAGGTCTCCAGTTAACTTTATAGAACAAATTTCTTGTATTATAAAATGTATTTATAGTTCCTAATTTAAAAAGAAACTTAGTTTTTCTAAAGTTCTGGTTAGAACATTATTATAATATCAACTTTTCTTTCAATAAAGTGTTTATTACAAAGAATGATGTTGATATTTGTTTTTCAAAGCTGGAAAATAATTTGTATGTGCTAAGGCCGTTAGCAACAAATGCCCTCCATAACACAAAGATGTTTAAAACTGCAGTAACTCAACACAAGAGACTTAAAATTTCTCCGAAGGAAATGCCCAACTTTGGCACCTAAGATTTAGACACATCAATCTCAGTAGGATTGAGAGGTTGGTGAAGAATGGAGTTCTAAGCGATTTAAAAGAAAATTCTTTACCTGTGTATGAGTCATGCCTTAAAGGCAAGATGACTAAGAGACCTTTTACTCGAAAAGGTCATAGGGCCAAAGAACCTCTAGAGCTAGTACATTCAGACCTCTGTAGTCCGATGAATGTAAAAGCTAAGGGAGATTATGAATATTTCATCACATTTACTAATGATTATTCAAGATCTGGATATGTTTATTTAATGCAACATAAGTCTGAATCTTTTGAAAAGTTCAAAGAATTCAAGGTTGAAGTTGAAAATGCATTAAATAGAATGATGAAAATATTTTGATCTAATCGAGGTGGAGAGTTTATGGATTTAACTTTCCAGAACTATATGATAGAACATGGAATAGTATCCCAATTCTCAGCACATGGTACACCTTAGTAAAATGGTGTATCATAAAGGAGAAATTGAACCCTGTTGAACATGGTTCGGTCTATGATGAGTTACGCTTCCTTACCTGACTCATTTTGGGGTTATACAATGGAGACTGCAACATACATCCTGAACTACGTTGCTTCCAAAAGTGTTGTCAGACCACCTTTGGAGTTATGGAATGGTCTAAAAGCTAGTTTACATCATTTCAGAATCTAGGGTTGTCCAGCACATGTGATTGAGGCTAATCCTAAGAAATTGGAACCACGTTCAAGGTTATGCCTATTTGTAGGCTACCTCAGAGGAACGAGAGGTGGTTATTTCTTTGATCCTAAAGAAAACAAAGTATTTGTATCATCAAATGCTACTGTTCTTGAGGAAGACCATATGAGGGAGCATAGGCCTAGAAGTAAGATTTTGTTTAATGAAATTTCTAAAGAAACTATTGAATCTTCAACAAGAGTTGTTGAAGAACCTAGTACCTTAACAAGAGTTGTTGAAGTAGGTCATCTAGTAGGTCAAATCCACCTCAAGTGTTGAGGACCTCGGCATAGTGGGAGAGTTGCGAACCCACCTATTCGCTATATGGGTTTAACTAAAATCCTAGCTATGTAGCTGATGGCGAAGTTGAGGATCCATTGCTTACAAGAAGGCCATGGAGGATATTGATAGAAATGAATGGATCGAAGCCATGAATCTCGAAATGGGGTCTATGTACTTCAATTTCGTATGGAATCTTGTAGATCAACCTAATGGGGTTAAACCTATCGGTTGTAAATGGATCTATAAGAGGAAACGGGGTGCTGATAGGAAGGTGCAAACCTTTAAGGCTAGACTAGTGGCAAAAGGTTATACCCAGGTAGAGGGAGTTGACTATGAGGAGACCTTCTCGCTTGTTGCCATGCATAAGTCTACCCGGATCCTCCTATCCATTGCTTCATACTATGACTATGAGATTTGGCATATGGATGTCAAGATTGCTTTTCTAAATGACAATCTTGAGGAGACTATTTATATGGTGCAACCCGAGGGATTCATAACCCAAGGTCAAGAGCAAAGAGTTTGCAAGCTTAATCAATCTATTTATGGACTGAAACAAGCTTCTCGATCTTGGAACATAAGGTTTGATACTGCAATCAAATCTTATGGCTTTGATCAAACCATTGATGAGCCTTGTGTATACAAGAAGATCATCAACAATTTAGTAGTTTTTCTAGTGTTGTATGTAAATGATATCCTACTTATTAGGAATGATGTAGGTTTACTGACTGCAATTAAGAACTGGCTAGTGACTCAATTCCAAATGAAAGATTTGGGAAAGACTCAGTTTGTTCTGGGTATTTAGATCTTTCGAGATTGAAAGAACAAAATGCTAGCACTTTTTCAGGCGTCGTATATTGACAAGATGCTTGTCAAATATTTGATACAGAACTCCAAGAGGGGCTTATTGCCTTTCAGGCACGGAGTTACTTTGTCTAAGAAATAGTGTCCTAAGAAACCTCAAGAGGCTGAGAAGATGAGATGGATCCCCTATGCATCTGCTGTGGGTAGCTTGATGTATGCGATGTTATGTACTAGACCTGACATCTACTATGCAGTGGAAATAGTCAATAGATATCAACCTAATCCAGGATAAGATAACTGGGAAGCCGTTAAAAACATCCTCAAGTATCTACGGAGAATGAGGGACTACATGGTTGTGTATGGTTCTAAGGATTTAATCCTTATGGGATACACGAACTCTGATTTTCAGACTGATAAGGATTCTAGGAAATCCACATCAGGCTTAGTGTTCACTCTTAACGGAGAAGCAGTAGTATGGTGAAGCACCAAGCAAGGGTGCATCGCTGACTCCACCATGGAGGCTAAGTATGTAGGGGCTTGTGAAGCTGCTGTGGAAGTCGTTTGGCTCAGGAAATTCTTGACTGATCTGGAAGTTGTTCTAGACATATCAAAACCCATCACACTATATTGTGATAATAGTGGTATTGTGGCTAATTCCTGAGAGCCTAGGAGTCATAAGCGTGACAAGCATATAGAGCGGAAGTATCATCTCATCCGAGAGATTGTGCATCGAGGGGATGTGATTATCACGTAGATAGCTTCAAAGCACAACGTTGTTGATTCGTTTACAAAGGCTCTCACGACTACGGTGTTTGAGTGTCACTTGCAGAGTATGGATCTATGGGACAGGCCACGTCTGGACTAAGGCAAGTGGGAGATATTGTACTGGGTGCATGTTATGCCATAGTTTTTTATTTGTATACTTTGTATTTTGATTGTATTATACACCCCACTAGCTTTAGGTCAAGTGGTAGATCGTTAGAGTTGATGCCCTAAATCTCGTAGGGTCTTATAGTTTGTAAACATTGGTGAACAAACTCTTTATGTATTAATAAAATATTTGATGTTTTATTCATTATCTATTAAATATTTGATATTTTAGTTGCATTAACCACAAACAAATGAACTAACATCCGAGGTTATCTTTGTAACTGAAACATGTAGGTAGAGACATATGGGTGGTTCATATTTAAGTGATAACCCAAATGATTTGTAGTAGATGGATAAGGCTGGGTACCTTATCCTGGTGACACTATAAGTATGACCCACTTTGTAGGTGTTACAGTTGTTGTAAAGTGCTATAAATGATTTGATCCTGATCATTCATGTATAGACATGTGAGCAAGGATATTATATACAAAGGAGATTGTATAAGACCGAACCACGAAATGTTTAGTCTTATTATATAACAGCGTTCATAATAGAAACTTACATTTCACCAGGATGACCACAAGTAATGTAAGACCCTAACACCAAAACTAAAGTTAAATAGAGAAGGAAAAATACCAAGTAAGAAGAAACCACTCCAATTTCCCAAGGAAGAATAACCAAGGGACCAAATACTTAAGAAAGGCTTAAGGTATGGTGAACGCAAGAAGGAATAAGGGATGGAAGCAAGAAAGCTTGGGAAAATTTGTCTAAGGGTTGCATATCACCAAGAAAATGCATGTAGGAGCCATAAGGGCAAAATAAGCTAGCATGCATCGAGGCCAAGCGCGCAAGCCGTGCACCAAGTGCACAGGCCATGCGTCGAGGCCCAACGCACAGGCCATGCACCGTGCGCGTAGGCCATGTGGCAGGGACGCGCGCAAGCCGTGCGTCAAGCGCGCACCTATGCGCCGGAGCTTACGCCTATGCGTCCGAGGGAGAACGTGCTCCTATGTGCCTATGCAACCGGGAGTGCACGCCTATGCATCGGCAGGGGACGCGCAGCCTACGCGTTGATGAGTTTCGGTCCATGCGTCGAGCGAGCAAGCCACCCTATATATTGCCAAGTGACCATGCGTCGATGTACTAGTCCAAACGCACACCCACGCAGCCGAGAGGGCCTATGCAGCCAAACCTACCATGCGACCAACCGTGCAAACGCACCATGCATTGATGGTCCAACACATGTGTTCACTAGGTCAGGCAAGCCTATGCGTTGAAGAGCCACCCTATGCGTTGGTGGAGATCACTTCATGCGTTGGCCAAGGAGGAATTGATGGGGAATTTTAAGAGAGAAAGCCAAGAATTTCGAATAAAAGAATAACATTTGGGTAGAAAAATATGTGAAGTATTTAAAGAAGTGATGTGGTAAAAGGAAAATCACATAAAAACTAAGTAGGAGGTGGCTAAGGGAAATTTCATGCAAATTAAGCAAGCATGAGGTGGGTGAAGGAGATTTCATGCAGCTAAGGGGCTTTTGGCTGGAAAGCTAAGGAGGAAACAACATGAGGCTAACCTAGGGGTAGACTTTAGACTTCATGTTGGCAGCCTTAGAGTTAGACAAATAGTAGATGTGTTGTCAACTTGGGGTGAATTTGAGATGGCTATAAATAGGGAACTTGGGCAAGGGAATTCATTCATACTAGCCTCAAAGTCGTAAGTTGAGAGCATTTTAGGAAGCAAAATTAAGTTATTAGGTGAAATTGAGAGAAAAAGGGGTTGCGTTGGTGAGTGAGGGCAGTCGGACACCCAACCTCGCACGCACACAATACTGCATCTATCGCCTATTCTGTGCATCAGCCCACAGCACCGCGCACATCACCCAGCCCCAACGCACAGCGCCAGAGCGCAGACACATCCCCAGCGCACACCCAACACACACGACCAATGCGCAAGTGCACGTCTGTGCGACGCCCTACGCCTATTATGCCACTACCCAATGCCAACTGCCTATTCTTGGGCCAAAATAACCTTTAAAGGACCAACCTTGATATTTTGGCAGTTTCTAAGTGGGGTAAGCTGGTATTTTCGATAAATGGTGATATTCTAGCTAAAGTTTAACATTTTGACTTATATAGCAAGTATTAAACTAAGGAATTTCCATGTATATGGAGAAATTCAAGGGAGTAGTCAAAAGGGTGATTTTAGTGGAACACGTGCAGACGGTGGGTGTCTACGTAGCTTTATACTTTGATATGAGAATAAATGCATATGTAAGTACAAAATACATGCTTTTGATGATATGATAACTTCCATGATATTGTTTCTGAAATGATTATGGAAATTGAGATTATACCCGGATTACATAGTTAGCATGCTTAACAAAAGGTGCTTGGCAGGAAAATATAGTCGGCCTTGGTCGACGGAAAATAATTGTCGGTGACGACCGGCGGGAAATATAGTCAAGTACCTAAGCATGACTAGCGGGATAAAGAAATAGTCGGTGTGCACATTGGCGGGAAGTAGGTCATAGGAGGTTTCCATAGGTGATTGTGATGACTGATAATGATATATGCATGCCACGTATAGCATGGGACTAAAGGTTATTGATTGCATGAATATATCCATGATCATGCATAAGTTATCCTGAGATTATTATCATGTGATTGATTTCTCAGAAATGATGATTTGCAAAGTGATTTTTATCTTAAAAGAACCATTCACTGGGCTTAGTAGCTCACACTCTTCAAAATGTTTTCTTATATCCCCCCCCCCCCCCAGGGTAACAAAGCTGAGCATTCAAAGAGGAGTCCACTACCCACCACCACCTCAGGATTTGGTAAACTCTCAAGGCACGGCTCAGATCATATAACAAAGAATAGAGGAAAATTTAACTATATGTATAAATGGATAGGTGAAATACTATAAACCTATTAAAGTCTGTAAGAAATATGGGGGATACTGAATGTGAGTGTTGACTTGAGATACTACTGGTTACCCTCACGCTCCCTTCCCGGTCTTGGGGATTAAGGCTTGGGAGGGGGTGTGACAAGTAACATAACCTGAATCCTAAGTGAGTTGTGAACTCCTGCCTATGAGGGTAGTCATTTGATTTGTATGGGTCAGAGTGGCCAGATCGCTGACTCAATAAGCCTACCATTTTAGGGATTCGTCTGATTGGGGAGCTAGAAACACAGCTACATAAGATGGAATTCACTCCTTCCCAGAAGCAGGGGTAAGTAGATAAATTGTTCCCTTAAGGGCTGATTCCGGGTCTTGAACAACATGGCACCATACCCTCTCCTAGCCTGAGAGGGGTTTAATCATAGTAGGACTATGATCTATTATTCATTAGAGGGATCAGTGGTACTTAAGTAGTTAGATGTAACTACAAGGGCCAAATGATATTTTGGCCTAGCTGTACTTACGAGCAATTTTTGAAGGGTCATCGTACTGTTGATTGGTTATATCCAATGGACACATAAACATATCTATAGTGCGAAGAGTGCAGGTGTCGGTCTTCAGTGGAGTGCCCGACGGTTAACGGATGGTGAATAATGTAATTAAAGAGATTAATTAATTATTTGTGTACCGTTGGAGCTCCAAACTACAGGTCCATGAGGTCCCCTTGGTAGCTCAATAGGATTTAGTTGAGAATCAGTTTTTGGATTAATTTGAAATATTTAAATTAATAGAGGGGTTTAATTGTATATGATATAATTAAATTGTTTCAATTATATGTGATATAATTGTCATAATGTATTTGATACATTATAGCTTAATGGGAGGAAATAAATATTTGAATGAGATTCAAATATAGTTTCTATGAATTGAATTCATAGTTATTAAATTGAATATAAATATGATTTATATTAAATGCCATATAATAGAGAAAAGAAACTATAGTTTAAATTGTATGTGATACAATATTAAAACTATAGGTTATATGTTATATTTGATATACCATATAATATAATATATATATAATATGATAAGTTAGTTATCATATTTATATTTATATTATTATTATTATTTTGATAATAAGGAAGGGATTTACAACTCCTTTCCCCATCTTTTCTCTCCACCCACATCAGTGGGGGTGGTTGTAACGATAAAAATTCATTCCTTCTTATGCATGCACTGTGATGATAGATAATGTGCTACAAGCTCATGTCCCCGGAAACGGCGCCATAAACTTGATGACATAAAATTTTATCTCTTTATCTAACTCTAATGCTGCTCTAATTGCATTCAAGTGCTTTGCGATAAAGAGAATTTCTATGCGATACTACGTCTAAGTATATACGTTGTTAATGATATGTTCGTAGTATGCGATGCAGTAGTGCGTGTCACAAGTTTCCTTGCGTTGAAACCAAGTATAATTCCAACGTAAGTTTCTCAAAATAATCCGAGGTCGAACATAGGGATTGTTTTCATTAATGCTACTATTGTGATACATGCGACCGGTTTTTAACAATGAATAAAGAATTTGGGTTTATACAGAAATATAAATTGCGGTGAAAGTAAAAATGCGTTAATAAAATAAATCCTAAACTAATATGATACACGATACAAGATACATGATACACGATACTGAGTTCGAGAACTGACTATGAAGTTGTACAAAGATTCGATGTATGCGATGGCAAGTCTTTATGAATGAAGCAGAAAGAGAAAGAGTAAATAGTAAAAACATCACAAGTTTGTCAATTGTGTTAAAGATGCAACTAAGGTTCTGCTTTCCCTTGGCGTACACCTCTCGATGATCGGCTGCGTTCCCATAACTCTATGGTGAAACAGGGATGAATGTGATGAACACAAGGTTATTTCCATCTCTGGAAATACTTCTTGCTTTAGTTAACGCATTCTTCCAACCTTCTCTCGATAGGTGGAATAATATCTTCACTTCTGCTCTCACAGGTGAAGATGTCGTCGAGCATGCTTTAGCTAAACTTAATTATTTCCTTAACATAAATTAACTTACTCGCTTAATTCTTGCTATTTACCCATGGGATTAAGAACACATCATGGAGAAAATGGATTATGGATGTACGGAAAGAGACAGAGAGATGACAATGGAAATTATCATAACATTTAATACTAAAATTAAGTGTCTGATACATGTTGTGAATGAAAGAGTAAAGAAGATGAAATAGAGATTAGAAACAAATACAGAAAGAGTGTCAACGTCTTGACACAGATCCTGAATGGAGGTTGTGCTTGCCGGCATATGGAAGTAGTAAAGAGGAAAGCTTCCCTCTCAGGCTTGCTTTTCTGGTAGAATTGACCTTCGCACAGAGCTTCAACTACGGGGATTGGAAGGATTCTCTGCTTGGAGACTCACCTTTCGGCCTTGTCTCGTGGTTCGCCCCGATCTACTCTATAAGTCACTTCAGACCAGCCTCTCTCTCAGAATTAGTATAAGCACGTCTCTATGTATTTATGTATATATTTTAGTGAATTTGCAGAAGCTATTTATAGGTGAAGCTTGGCTCTTTGAATGTGTGGTCCCTACTATATGGTTATGGTAGTTCCTAAAATGGCAGAATGAGAAATTCCTTCTGTTACGCAATCAACCCGTCAGAAATGCACAACTAAAAGCTGTACACTTGTCAGAATCCTCCGCAAATGCATTGCTCTTTACATCTTCGATCGATCGCCGCATGCGGTGTTATTTTTTATTACCACATGCAGTTAAATTGCGTTGATCGCTAGAGCTCTTGATCGATTGTCACATGCACCGTCATTGTATTGATCATTTCTTCGTTCTTGATTGATGGGTGCAATGCGACGTAGATTCGTTGTTCACTTTATCTTTGAGCCAAGAACGCATGCGGTGACTTATTTCCTGCAAACAGAAGCAGAAACATTCTATTCTACCATCGTAATGGTGTTAGTGGGTGTATTGACGACATTTTATAATTTTTGCATTTCTTAGCCAATTTCTATACTATCGACGCAACTTTCCTTTCTTTTAGCCGCAATATCTAACTAAAATAGTATAAATAACTTGTATTTCTACAAGTTATCAGTGGTTATTTTTATGTCTTGAGTTCATTGAGAGTTCTCAATCTTCTTCCTCTACACCTTAAACTTTTCCATCTTAACCAAAATAGTCAGAGCCCATCACTCCTAGGTTCTCACCCTGAGAATACCAAGGTTATGATTGTGGTATTGTCCGGGTTTTGGTTTGAGGTTTATCTTGAAGAAGATCTTCAATAAGTTCATAATCAGTTCGAGGGAAAACGCAAAGAAAGTCCTCAAAGGTGAGGTTTCTTGAAAGTCTTTTCTATTAAGCATGCTGTAATTTAGTTGTAAATGCATATCTTGTTGTTTGTTTATTGTAAAACTTTGTATTCAATAAATTATGAAATTTGGTCGATCTGCTTCCGCTCAAGGTTCTCATTTGAGTTCCTTCAAGTGTGTTCTCTCAAAATTTTCACACCAAACAAAGCCTTAAAATTCCCTAAAAATCTACTCTTATTTTGGATCCCATCATCTAATCTAAAGGTCAAGAAAATAATAGGGAAGATCTTGTGGTGGCCTACAAATATTAGAGTGAAGATCTGAGCTATAGATTTGAGTTTTGGAAAAGATTCCACAAAGATATGATTTCTGAAACCCTATTATTCTTTAATGACCTTGCATACTTATTCACTAAAATTAATGTAGTTAGAGTGCTTAAGATCTTAATTGCTACCACTTGTTGAATGTCAACACCATCAATTGGTATCAGAGCATAATTTAAGCACTCAATTTACATTAATTTTAGTTTGGTGGCTGTTTTTCATAAGGTGTGTGAAATGGGTGCTGATATGGATATATTACAGTTTTGGCATTAGATTTTCCTACAATTTATGTTGAAATTGTTGTAATTGGCTCTTTGTTTATGAGTCTTACTGTGTGGTTAAGAGTTTGTAAATTTATTAGAGTCATTAGAGTGGAAGTTAGGTTGTAATCGGAAGGAAAGCGAAGCAAGAAAACTAGTTGAAAGAATTTTTTGGCCACTGCTTTTGCAATATTGCAACACTGTTCTTCACAAACCCAGATTAGGTGCGCACGGGTTTTAGTGGTTCGGGTGGTTCGTGCTTAGTCGGTTCAGGTTCTTGACAGTCGGTTTAGTTACTTTTTGGTTCGTGCTTAGTCGGGTGGTCCCTGCTTAGCCAGGTGGTTCATGCTTAGCCTATTTGGTACTTGGGAGGTCTAGTTCGAGGTGTTTGGATCCGATTCGAGTCGGTTCGGGTGGTCTAGAAGCGGTTTAAGGAATTTTTTTATTTTTCTTGTAATATTTGCGCTTTTGCTTGCTTAGGATTCCAAAAACGGTCCATATCAATACGTGTTTAATTATTTATGATTTATGGAATGTATGTTATAATTAAATAAATCTTGTATGGTATATGCATAATATATGTCATGTAGATTTAAAATCTCACCATAGAAAGTATGTATCATGCATTGAAAGTATGTTATAAATTGTTATAATATATAGTATGCATGATTTAGGGTCTTAGGTGTTTAATATAATTTTTTATATTAAATTATGAAATGCTCTATGTATATTATGGATTGAAAGCATGTCTATAGTTTTATAAAGTGTTATAAATTGAACTATACATTTAAAATCTATAACAACAATAAGATATATACTCACCTAGGGTTAAGAAATAACAACTTGCTTTAACTAGTTAAGATAGGTCGTTATCTTGTAAAACTTTGGTTACAAACTCACTCGGACTAAAATCCTGTCTAAGGCTGGAGGTACTTAAGTTGATGGTTTACGGAACACCTGGTACCTGAGGATTTTAACCGATTCTTGAGCATTGTAAACCCGATTTTATGAGCATGTGTGAGCAGTGTGAGTTAATAAATCGGTTTATCACTTAGACATAGTAGGTTAAATTCAAATATAAACGTTATACTTGGATAATCACCTAGACTTAGGTTGTTTTTAGCTAGAATATACCTAAGTAATTATTTACCCAAAACAAATAGAACACTTCAGTGGGAGATTAATAACATATACGATATATTGTTATTAGCTCTCATGTCCCTAAGAGGCTATTTGGGGTGCAGAGTTGATGTAGAATGTCTGGAGTTCATATGTCTGGAAAGTTCATATGTCTGTGGAGTTGATATGTCTATGTTTGGGGTGCAGAGTTGTTTTGTCTGAGTTCATATGCTGTATTTGGGGGTGCAGAGTTGATATAGGATGTCAGGGGTATCTGGTGTAGTTCTTCTAAGTCTAAAAGAATCTATTCAAATGATCTACTTGTTTGTTTTCAAACTTTTTTGTATCATAATTCTACAAATGGTTTGTTTGAATTTTAATTGAAACTCTTTTAAGTAAACATATTTTTTATAATCATGAATTATGGTTTATATTTCACTTTTGGATCTTTCATTCCAAAATTCCTTTTAAACAAACGCAATTATTTTACAAGTTTGATTTCTATTAGTTGTTTTTGGGAAGTTTAGACAATTATTTGGAATAATTTAATGAAGAAAAAAAATTCATATTATACAAAAGCAATTATTTTACAAGTTTGATTTCTATTAATTGACTTGGGAAGTTTAGACAGTTATTTGGAATAATTTAATAAAGAAAAAATCCTTTTAAACAAAAGCAATTATACTTGTTGCACAAAAAGTAGATATTAGCTTATACAAGGGCCATATTTTCTGGCCCGTTCACAAGGTGTACAAAATATATACATATATTATGGCTTAACAAAAGGCCAAGTTACACACACACAAAATATATATTATTCAAGACGTCCACAACATAGCTTTAAATCAGACCGTTTTGCCTAACAAACACATGCAATATCTACATCTAGACTCGGGGGGGGGGGGGGGGGGGGGGGGGGGGGGAACGACTAGGAAACAGTATGTTTTCTGAATATCAATCACCCCGATATCCATAAGGGCCAATCGATCATCTTCCTCCAAACTCTCAACTTGGAAGATCTGCTAGGCGACGTCCTTTCGTATCCCAACCTCCAGCTCATATTTCTCTTTTTGCTAAGATACAAGTTTTTCCATTTGAGTTTGTTGGACGTCCATCACTGATTGGACTATGTTGAGAAACTCATATTGGAATGTACTCCTCTTTCTCTTGCTTCCTTTTAAGGTGGTGTTGGTTGGTCCGACATGCCTACTGGTAAGTGTATCTGAGAAAAGCTCGTCCATGCCGTCACCAGTTGGTATATTCTCAAATGCTTGGTCCTTCGATTGCTCATTACCCTTTGATTCCAATATAGAAGCATTCATATTTTCCACCATTTCTGATGCCTGGTTGATAGGAGTCTTACAATTTTCGCCAATAGTTCTATTCTTCTTAAGAATAAGGGAAAATTCATCAAAATGAGGTAATGGTTTGTGTCCTATACCCTTCACGTTAGAATGTAACGACAAATGAATATATATTATGTTAGAAAAAGTATACTAATTGTGATAATACACCATAATGTATTAGCTTACCCGAACCCATAAATCAAACACATCCTTCTCTACATCCACGCATTTGAAATCCTAATTCCAACTGAAGCCACTACATGCATTACTCAATATCTCATTAATTGTTGTGTAATGTCATCTTAAGAATCTCACCTTGCACTCTATAGTTGATGCTCCAATGCTGCAGTTAGGAACTTTTCCCTCCATCATACGTTCAAGTAGTTGCAAATAGCCAGACTTGAAAGTTCCATTATCAGCTCGCCACCCATTTTCGACCAAATGCATTGACAATTTAACTAGCTTTGCATCTTCAATCTCGTGTGTTTTTTTTTCTCTTATCACGGCCGGCCATTAAGCTACATGCATTTGTATATCTAATTGAATTAAAAAGTGAATACATAGAGAAATACATTTAGTAGCACCAATTACGTAAGACATTTCATAAAAAAAAAAAAAAAAAAAAAAAAAAAAAAAAAAAAAAAAAAAAACAAGAAAATTGTTCAAGGTTACAAGAATATGAAACAAAGTCAGTTAAAGTTAAATTCATAAGATAAAGCATTTCTTCATGATGCTTCTTCCCATGCATCAAACATTCTACTCGTGCAATCATCCCTAAAGTTGGTCCATTCATCAGACGTTTCAATAAATTGTATATCGTCCTCGCCCAATCCAGTAGGTACAAAGTTTTCATCCCCTGAAGCTTCCAATATTGCAGTTGGCCCCATCTCCTTGGTGATCAGGTTGTCATCTCCTTGGTGATTAGGTTGTAAAGCAAGCAACACCTGTCATCGTTTGACATTGGACCTTCACTGGGTAGAATGACTTTCCATAAAGAATTGCCCACCGACCAGTACGCCAAATGCTCTCTCTATGCAATTCCTAGTGGATGAATGTTTCATGTTGAAAAAATCCCTTGGATTAGTCAGTGCATTTCCAACACCATGCCATTCTTAAAGGTGATATCGTTTTCCCCTACACGGTGGCAAGAAACCCTCAACATTGGGATACACAACTTTGCATAAGTAGTAATAACCTATACATATTATATAAATAGTTAGTTGACAAGCTATTCAAGTTTGCACACAAAAAATGTTGTCTTGGAAAGTTCCATATACCCTCTCGGACCTTCAATCCAGTACATTGAGAAATCGTGTAACGTCCCAGGCCCAGAATTCGGAATCCTTTCCGCATGCTTCTTAAGAAAATTTCCAGAAGGTCACCCAACATAGGATTGCTCCAAGCTAAGCACGCTTAACTTTGGAGTTCTTATGATTGAGCCATCGAAAAGGAAGGTGCACCTTGTTGGTATAGGTAGTAACTTTCAATTCTTTTAAGCCTTTCTTAACCATACTTTCATATCCTCAGGATATCTCTCATTCGGATGTGATATCGGTTCATTCATGTACCCCTCCTGAACTCGGATCATTACAAATCGCATCTCTAAGCACCCTAGAATTGGCTACAGACCCTTCCCACCCTGGCATCACAAATATGAACTCTCCATTTGGAGAACATACACTAAGCACGTTTATGGGTATCTCAACTTTCCTGGTACAATATAATGGTCGATCGGTTGCACTAACATTGACCCTAATGTATGTGCCATCCAAAGCACTCAGACAATTCTGTTTGAGTTCATATGTCATAAATAAGTTATATTTGTGGTTTCTTGAAAGAACGTTCTTCAGTATTTGACCATGTATTTATAAAACCGTTTTAACACCTCGAACCATATCCATTTCTCAACGGTGCAGTCATTTGTGATGGGCTCTGTTTTTTTTTTTAATAGTATCTCATGAAATTGTAGCACTGCAGCAAGGACGGAGTTGAAATGTCGTGAAACAGTTTCACCAGACCGTGCAAATTATCTTTGAACTACTCAATTATTAACGTCATGGGACAATATGTGGAGGAACATTACCACCATCTCTTCGACATCAACACACTGAGTAGGCGTCAGTCGATTGGTCATCCTAAGCATATTACAAAGGGTGGCAAATGTCTGTCTATCCATTTGTGTACTCTCGCGACAACATAAGTCATTCTCATAAATAAGTTGGAAGAAGTTCAGTTGTCTAATCTGATATCTAATAAGCGATGAATGGTTCTCTATTCTACAATGATCATTTAGGAAAAGCGATAAAGCTACCAATAGTTTTCGCTGAAAAGTGGTAATGATTTGTATGATGGTAAATAGTTCTTCGTTTTCCATGTTCAAAGATAGGAAATATGTTGAAATTGTTCCTGAAACCATGAGAGCTAATATGAATTAAAAAGGTACATCAAGAGCTAATACTAATTCCTGTATACATAACAACAACTCCAACAATAAACCCAAGTATGGGTGACTTTGTATTATTTTGTCATCCTACACATTCCTCACTTATTGGAATGACCCAAAACGCAAATTCTTGTTTCCGATAAGTCAGCTTAGAGGTTCATATGGACCCTCCCCATCTAATCTCCCTATAACCATTTGTAGGTGGAATCTTATAATAATTGAAAATACCATTTCTAGGTGAATGCTTATAATAAGGAAAATTTTGATATATAAAAGCTTAATAAACTATTATATTATTTAGCGAATTTATTCAAAACTATTTTTGAACAACTAAATTGAAGATTTTTTTTCAATGTTAAT
Organism: Benincasa hispida; assembly: GCF_027475165.1. Taxonomy (NCBI): domain Eukaryota; kingdom Viridiplantae; phylum Streptophyta; class Magnoliopsida; order Cucurbitales; family Cucurbitaceae; genus Benincasa; species Benincasa hispida. The sequence continues at coordinate 50,881,330 of NC_143489.1, read as the reverse complement.
TATGCACTTGGAAGTGGCTAGTGAATGAAAACATCATAACTTCTTTAAAAAAAAAAAAAAAATCCTTTTACTTATTATTATGAAAATGTTTTACAATTTGAAGTGGTCAATTCTACACATTATTATAGAAATTGTCAAACTTGTTATGGTTCAATTTTGTTTGTTAAAAAAAAAATTATTTATCACTAAAAACAAAAACCTATTATGATTCAATTTTATCGGTAAAAACAGAAATAATTATTTATCAATAAAAACAAAAACCTGTTATGATTCATCTTTACAGAAATAATTATTTATCAATAAAAACAAAAACCTGTTATGATTCGATTTTACTTGTAAAAACATAAATAACTATTTATCAATAAAAACAAAAACCTACAATTAACTATTGCCCAAATCTACAATTATCTACAATTAACTATTGCCTAAGTTGCCAAAATGCACAAAAACAGAAAATTTTATGAAGGTCATTGTATAACATAAATAAAACTACTGAGATATATAAACATACAAAAATAAACCAGTATGCATACAAAATGCCCAACAAATTATCAAATTACAAACATACAACTATCAACGATATATAGTACTTATCAATGAAAAAAATAAATCTACGAAATAAACAACAACAATTTGTTACAGTAAATGAAATGTTGAAAACATGTGTGAATAATCCAAAAAACGTACTACAAAAGGAGTGGACTGTACAAATTGGTATATAACGTAACACAAAACTCAAACTAATGGAATGTTGGATTAGTTTAGGCTACACAACAAGAACAACGAAATAAGTCAGAAAAAAAAAAGATGAATTACTTAATAAAGGAACTTGTTTAAGAAAGAAAGGTCATATCTTTGTTACTCGTATGTTATTTATGAATAGAGAGTCCAGGGGTTACAAGATCAAATTTGAAATTAGAGTTGAAACAAAAGATGATGGACACATTAGTATAACAAATCATAATAATTAAGAGGATAGAACTTTCCATACCTTAACACCTTCAACAGGTGAAAGAACACAATGACACCCTACCACTCATGAAACAAACAAAAGTCAGAAGATGGAAAAGAAAAAAGTAAAAAATAAAAAAGCATGGTTGATGGAAACAACTCACCAAATTGGAAAAAAAAAAACCCTTGAACGTGGTGGACTCTCGAATTATTGAAGGTGGATGAGGAAGAGGTTATATAGGGGAAGAGAAGAGGAGGTGGGTGGTTCAACATTAATCGAAGCCTAAAAAAATTGAAATAAATTAAATATAGATTTGATAGGCGTCAGGTTTTATTTTACAAATCATAAATAAATGAACTCAATCCATTTCATGAAATGGTTGGGTCATTAATGGTGTGGTTGATCACTAATGTATATGCAAAAAAAAAAAAAAAAAAAAAAAAAAAAAAAAAAAGCTGAGTTCAATTAGTAAACAAAAGCATTAAATAGAAGTTGGTGGAGTTCAATCAGCAAACAAAAGCAGAAAAACATTAAATAGAAGTGAATGGACCACTAAATAAGCAAAATAAAATCATGAGGAGTTAAAATAAACATCCATTGGAATTAGACAAAAACATAACTAAAATCATGGTGTAGTTTAGCAACCATTAAATAAGCAAAATAAAATCATGAGTTAAATACAACAAACAGAAGTTAAACATTCCATTGGTAATTGGAAGAAAATAGAACTAAAATCATGGTGTATTTCAACAACCATAAAATAAGTAAAATAAAATTATGAGGAGTTAAACACAACAGACAGAAGTTAAATATTCCATTGGAATTAGAAGAAAACGGAACTAAAATCATGGTGTTGTTCAATAACCATTAAATAAGCAAAATAAAATCATGAGGAGTTAAACACAGCAAATGGAATTTAAACATTTCTTTGGAATTGGAAAAAAACATAACTAAAATCATGGTGTAGTTCAGCAATCATTAAATAAGCAAAACAAAATCATGAGGAGTTAAACACAACAAATCGAAGTTAAACATTCCATTTGAATAGGAAGAAAATAGAACTAAAATCATAATGTAATTCAGCAACCATTAAATAAGCAAAATAAAATCATGAGGAGTTAAACACAATAAACAGAAGTTAAACATTCCACTGGAATTTGAAGAAAACAGAATTAAAATCATGGTGTAGTTCAACAACCATTCAGTAAGCAAAATAAAATCATGAGGAATTAAATAAGTTAAACATTCCATTGGATGAATGAAATAACCCCCTAATTAAACAAAATGAGTTGGATCAGAACTAAAACAGGATGAATAAAAATACAACTAACACACAATGAGGAACACATAATTAAACACAATAGGAGGAATGAAATTGAAAATTAAAAAAAAAAAATCTACAATTTTAGAACATAAAAAATGAAATATAACAGAGAATAACAACATGAAATTAAGATTTTATAAAGAAATAATCAAATGGAATAACTCATTATCGACCTCTCAGGATTTTGAAATAAACCTAAGGTGGATGGTATTCCCCCCAACGAGCTTTATTGTCTTCAAATTGCCCATACCATGCATTCAACTATCAACAACCCAAAAAAGAACCGACGATCGAAATCCAAATGTAGAATCGGTTAAAGGTGAAAGAAGGACCATCAAAGCGGCAAGGGGCTAGTTGAGTTTTTTCAATGAAGCAGCAAGGAGGAAGGGGACTGGTATGAAAATCAACAGATCAGTCGAGAAACTATGAAAAAATTCAAGAAATCTGCATGCTGGGAAAGAATTGATGAAACGAGAGATATGAGGGTTAGATGATAGGGATTGAGATGATAGATCTGATGAAGGAATGATATATCATACAATGGAAGACTTCATAATCAATAAGCACTTAAACTACATTTAATTTGATTTTTGAGCATATGTTATTCATATGATATTCAAAAGAGGGTTTCAAAAACATATTACCTTTGAAGATATCCTTCACAAATTCAGCTGAGATTCACCAAGATAGAGCTTGAAACTTTGAGAGGACTACCACCGAGATCTTCTCTACTATGCTCAAGCTGGAACGTGTGGTAGAAACACTTAAATCAAGTTGAATTGATGAAGAACAAGTGAGGGGTTTATAGGGTTTTCAGGTTTTTACTTTAGCAAGTAAAACTCAGATTGCTTAATTGTTCTTCATACATGGAGCTTCTATATATAGATAGAATTCATGCAAATGTACAGGGTTACATGGTAGACAGCTCCAGCTTGAAGATCATCACCAAAATGAAATTGGAATTTGATGATATTCCATCAAATGTAGTTAATGGGTTTTTCCCAAAAATTGGAAAAACCCATTAACTTTATATGATTTCAAAAATCATTTTATTATTAAAAATAATTAATTTTGATTTTTAATTAAATTTTTAATTAAATAATATTAATTTAATATCTAAATATTAAATTAATAAAATATAAATATCACAAATAAATCAATTTTATATTTAAATTATAATTTAAATATTAACTGATTTTCCAATTTCGTTTAATTTCAATTAATTAAATGTTTATAATTGTATCATATACAATCAATCGAAAACCCTTTTGAATTTGAACATTTCAAATTCATAACTCTAATTTCATACATCAATACTTAATTTGTTATTCCAATTTAATGAGCTAGTAGAGAGACTTAATGAACTTACAGATCATGAGCTCCAACGATCTGTAATAAATTCATTAAAACTCTTTTATCGAATTAACTACTATTCGTTAGCTATCAAGACATACCACTATAGCTCGATAGTTGCACTCTCCTCACTATAGATATATTTCTGTCCACATAAACCATAATCAGTAAGTCGATCCTTCACAGGTTGTTCGTAATTACAGCTAGGCAAAAGTTACCGTTTTACCCCTATAAATACATATTGTTCCTTAAGTTCTCATTGACCCTCCATGAACATTTTGATTCATAATATTACTTGTGAATCATGTTCTTCTCTACCATGAGAAGGCGAGGCCTCGATTGTTCAAGACCTGGAATCAGCACTTAAGAGAACAACCTATCTGCAAACCCTAAAATGGGTAGGAGTGAATTCCATCTTGTAGGGCTATGTCACAAGCTATCCGTCCGGTCTTATCCCCAAAATGGAAGGCTTATTGAGCAATGTTGTTGGACTACTCTCACCCATGCAAATCAAAGGATAATCCCGAATAAATAGGAGTTCATAGCTAGCCTACGATTAAGATCGGGTTATCCTAGGTTACTTAAGTATGAAATAGTTAGTTTTAACAGTAAACGGTTGTTATAAAGAAAAATTGACTATTTTGTGGTCCAGTCTATATGCAAACTCATTGCATAGGATGCCTCCACTCACATATCTCTACATGCATGATTTTTGTATCACGTCATCTGTATTACCTATACAAAATGGGTCACATCCAATAGTGTTACCAGGATGAGATACCTGATAATGGGTAGAAATGCACGTTATTACAACACAAATAAGTAAAACAATGAGGGAATGCGACGGTAAAAATATACAAAATCAAGTCCAAAAGCGGTAAACTGAGAATATTGCGATCGCATGTGCCCATTGCATAAAATCAACTAATTTACTTATTTTATGCAGGAAAAATGTGTTAGTGCAAGTAAAATTGCAATCCAAGGAATTCGGCATCTGCGCGCACTGAAAGATTGCGACCGCAAAGTCATGCGATCGTATGCGCTCGCGAGAAGTTGCTCAAGAAGGTGACCGCATAAAGACGACGCATCAAGGTGAAAGCATAATAAATCATGATGGGACGAAAAGCTAATGATGGTTGAATCCGAATTTAGTTGACAAGCTGTTAACGACACACTGTAGCAAGTACACTCAACTTGACTATTAATCGGCATATAAGAGCAGGAGATTTAATGACCGCCCATCATTGCAATCATTAGAAAGAAAAGTTTCTTCACCTTGAGCTCTATAAATACCAGAGGCCACCATTGTAAGAGGGTTAACAAGTGAGATCATATACACAATAGATAGCTATTAGTCTGTTCATAGTTATTCTTATACTTATAAGACAGAGACGAGCAAAGAGAAGAAGACGCCGAGAGATCATTCTTGAATAGCTCGAAAGACTGTCGGGAAGCGCTATAAAAGGAGAGAGGGCTGACACTTACGAAAGCAAGGATATTCTTCTGGGCAGAGTTGGAGTCAAAAGATAGTGTAAAAAGCCACGAAAGCAAGACATTTCTACCAGACTTTCTATCCCTACATTCAATTGTTGTTTTGTATTTTGCACTTTATTTATAGAAAATGGAATTCTCATCTCAACATCTATTCAATCTCTCCGCATTTTGCATGAGTAGCTAAATTTTCGAATGGGTTGAGAAGTACTTAGCTAGCATGACCTAAGATTTACATTTTATGCTATCATCTTGTCTTATGTATGCGTCATTCACCCTTTAGAGATACTTGAGAGAGTAGTCTAAAGAAAGAATCTAGACTTGAGAGAGTCAAATTAGAATCTAGGCTTGAGAGAGTCAGATTAGAACCGCATAAGCAAGAGATAGAAACTTAGACATAAGTTTTGTTTGCTATTATGCATCGCATGTACCCTAGAAATAAGATATGATAGTATGCGATCACCTTATATATGTGTGCGTCATTCATCATCACATAGACAAGAATAGAGGCTTAGACATAAGTCCTATCGACATTATCGTATACATCGCATGCGTCCTAGAAATAGGAACTATGACATTTTCATTGAGAGATGACATGTTGTTGTTGTGTGTGTAGCATGATCGCATAACTTGAACGCAATCTTAGGAAGTGTTATCTAAATCCCTTCTCAACCCGTTCATCGCATACTCATTGTAACTTTCGATTTCATCAACTCTTTACTCGAATCCGTCGCATAGGAAATATACTTAAACAAAACACCATCCAACTTATTTATTTTTGCCACCGCAAAGGAATCAAATTTACTATCGCATAGTAATTGAGTAGTCCCTATGTTCGACCCTGGACTTACCAGGAAACCTAGTGAGATTTATACTTGGGTTTTACTAGGAAAACTTGCATGTGCAACGCATAACTCATCACCTCAAATATATACCATAATCGCATCACATTTACAACGCATCAATTCCCAATTTCGACCATATACTTATAGACCATTTAGGTTATATACTATTAACTTGATCCTGTTTATATCACCACATAAAGTTAAAGTATTCATACTATAGCCATGGATATGTTTATTGGATTTTCATTATAGAATGCAAAATCAACAACTTTATTGAATAAGATACTCAATAATATTTTATTGAGAAATAGAAAGTTTAACACAAAATTTACAAACTACAAGTTCTAGACATTCCCAACATTTGAAGGGTTTTAGATTTGAGGGTTTGAGATGAGAGATCTGAGGGATGAAAAACGTGTGAGGGAAGGGGAGAGAAAAGATCTAAGGGATGGGATATAAGAAATGGGAATCGCGTGAGGCAAAGGGGAGAGCGAAGATCTGAGGGATGAAATTTCAGAAATGGGAACCACGTGAGGGAAAGGGGAGAATGAAGATCTGAGGGATAAGAAACAAAGAAGGGAAAGGGGAGAGAATAGATCCGAAGGATGAGATCTGAGAAATGGGATTCGCATAAGGGAAAGGGAAGAGGAGAGATGTGTGAGTGAAAGGGGAGAGATACGAAACACTCCCTCTAAATTGAAGTTACTGTTTGAAAATCATTGGGTTGGACATTTAAAATGGGTGACATATAAAAACAAGCCCCCAAACACTGAAATGATATTGGATCTCATCTCAACTCATCTCATATTGGGCCTCCAAACAGCCCCTAAAATTTTATACAGTGAGATTCATACTTGGCTTCGAGTCACCCTGGAAGTGACCTCCATTCGGAAAGTGTTTTCATGGGTTAATAGCAAGGTGAGGGAAGTTGTTCATAGTAAGTGGGAGAAGGAAGTGTGTTGACACATCATATGATTTCCTCCATTAACTTGGACCATGAGATTCCTATGTTGCACCTGCTATCATTTTTAGGTGGCGTTAGTGTAAAACCCGAACCCTAATTACTTTAAGTAAAAGTAAGTAATGTGATGTCTTCTAGTGAGTTAAATGAAGCCATGGTTTAGGAGGGATAGAGGATGGAAGCAAGAAGAAATAAGTTCTTGTGTAGTTAAATGTAAACCCCAAATTCTAAGTTTCCTAAACAAGCATGTTTAGCCAAAGGAATGATATATTAAATATCTAATAAGTGAAAATTCATGTTATTTATAGGAGTTGTTAAGAAAGGAAAGGAAAAACATGTTAAATAAGGAAACTCACTTATTGGTTTGGCACGTGGTAGTTAATCCTTGAATTCGGGAGGCAGCTTACAAAAGGTAAAAGGGTAAGGTTGACGTTGAAGGATTGAGCAAAAGGGTTCTCCCCGACTAAGGTTGACGTTGAGGGATTGAGAAAAAGGGTTCTCCCCGGCTAAGGTTGACGTTGAGGGTTAGATCTAGTAGTTCACTCTCAACTAAGGATAAAGGGAGGTCGAAGTATGGGTCTCCTAGGCTATATACCAGCAAAGGGAGGCTGAAGTATGGGTCTCTTGGCTGGTAACAAAAGTTGGGAGCTAGAGTGATGTATGCTCATTCTCAACTAAGGAATAATGATGTTTAATGGTAGTTTTAAAGGTTTTGTGTACACGTTTGCTTGGTACATTTTAGTTCCAATATTATGTTTTCGAGCTTTCAGTTTAAGCATGAGATTTATGTCTTTATTAAGTCACTCATTAGGCTTCTAGCTCACGTTTTCAAATGTTTTCCTTTTCAGGTAGCGGTCAGTTCCCAAAAGATTTTTCCGGTGCTGCTCTGCCACTCAAAGAAATAAATTGAAGAAAGTGTAATTGAAAACCTATATTAGTTAGTACACATGTGTCTGTCTAGTGACTAGTATACTAGATGGGGCTCACTAAGTTGTAATATTCATGTATGAACAATGCTGTGAAACCCTGTAATGTAAATGTGTTAAGTTTCGAGTTAATATGTTGGTATATTGATGATGTGTATGTATTCAGGGTTTGAGTAAAAATTAACAGGTTAGTTAGGCAGTAAGTGCCAGCAAAAGGGTTGGTAACTGCTGCAGTCACCATTCCATCCAGGTTAAGAGGGTAATCTGGAGTAGGGTGTGACAGTTAGCTAGTCGTCTTTTCATCGACTATCCCTTGGAGGGTTGTAACATATGATTTAAAACAACTCAAACTTCAGAAATGGATAGGGTCTCTTAGGTCGATTCCCAACTTTGACTCTCCAATTCAATAGCATTATTGGGGCCTACCTCTGAGGTATGAAAATGGAGGGTTACACTTACAAAAGTTACTAGGTGTTATTAAGTTATTGACGAAAACGGTAACTAAATGACTATAGGAATAAACAGTTATTCTGGAGTTAGTACTTAGTCGAGAATGTATTACTTCAATGAAGGAGTATTTAACTACCCCTCGGTAGCATCTATTCTAACTCACTAAAGTATCGTTGCAAATAAATAATGAAATTTAGGTACATTATTACTTTTTGCTAAAATTTGATTGGGTTTAAAAAGAAATTTACTAATTAGAATTTATTTATATTTTCAGCATGTCGAACCCTTCTAAACAAATGCTTGTTTCCGATAAGTTTATTGGTTTTAAATATTTAACATGGAAAACAAATATAAACTTAATACTAGCAGATGATGATTTAAAATTCATTTTAACAAAGGAATGCCCTCTAACTCCCAGCTCATCTGCAAACCAAATAGTTTGGAATGCTTATAATAGACGGATTAGGGAAAATGATAAGGCTCGAGTCTATATATTTGCAACCATACCCCATATACTAGCTAAGAAATACAAGAGCATGGTTTTTTCCAAAGAAATTGATTCAATGCATACATTGTTTGGACAATCTGTCAAACACAATACTCTCCATAATGTTTATAACTTTAACATGCAAGATAGAACCTCTATTAACAAACATGTTCTAGATATGTTGAAAGTAATAAACAAGAATGTCATAAATGAGGAAGCTGAGAAAGCACAACAAAGTAAATATGAGTTAATGGTTATTGAAACATGTTTAGTGCAATATGATAAGTTAGCCTGGATATAGGATTCAGGTGCCGCTAATCATATTTGCACTTTCGCTCAGGAAACTAGTTCCTTGAGGCAGCTTACAGAAGGCAAGACAATTTTCAAAGTTGGGACCAGGGAGGTTGTCTCAGCTAAAGTTGGGGGAGACATGAAGTTGTTTGTTAAAGATAGATTTGTTTTGCTTGAAAATGTATTTTATGTTCCTGCTATGAGAAGGAATTTAATATCTATCCCATGTTTGATTGAACAAAAGTATAAAATTTCTTTTGAAGTTAATGAAGTGTTCATTATTTCAAGAGGAATTAAAATATGTTTTGCAAAATTAGAAAACAACTTATATATATTAAAACCAACCAAGGAAAAAGCTGTTTTTGAATATAGAGATGTTTAAAACAGCTAAACCTTAAATTAAAAGGCGAAAATTTTCTTCTAATGCCTATCTTTGGCACTTAAGACTTTGCCACATAAATCTCAATAGGACTGTGAGATTGGTTAAGAGTGGGCTCCTAAATCAGTCAGAAGACAACTTTTTAACTCCGTGTGAATCTTGTCTTGAAAGTTAGATGACCAAAAGATCTTTTATGAGAAAAGGTCTTGGAGCCAAAGAACCTTTAGAGCTCGTGCATAGGTCCGATGAATGTCAAGGCACGAGGAGGGCATGAATGATTATTCTAGATCTGACTATATTTATCTAATGTATCATAAGTCTGAAACTATTGAAATGTTCAAGGAATATAAGAAAGAGGTTGAGAACCAGTTAGGTAAAAGGATTAAAATACTTCAATCAGATTGAGGTGGGGAGTATATGGGCATGAAATTCCAAGACTATTTGATAGAACATGGAATTCAGTCTCAGCTCACATCACCCGGTACACCTTAACAAAATGGTGTAGTGGAAAGGAGAAATAGAACAGTGTTGGACATGGTTCATTCAATGATGAGTTATGCTTAGTTTCCTAGTTCATTTTGGGGACATGCATAGAGACTAATGTTTATATTTTGAACATGGTTTCCTCGAAAAGTGTTTCAAAAACACCGTACGAGTTATGGAGAGGGCGTAAAGGTAGTTTATGTCACTTAAGAATTTAGGGATGTCTAGCACATGTACTGGTACAAAACTAAAAGAAACTAGAACGCTGTTCACAAGTATGTCTATTTGTAGGATACCCAAAGAGATAAAATGTGGTCTATTTTATGATCCTCAAGAGGAAAAAGTATCTGTATCGATAAATGCAACATTCTTAGAGGAGGACCACATCAGGAATCATCAACCTCGCAGTAAGCTAGTATTAAATGAAATATCCATAAAAGCTATAGATAAATCAACAAAAGTTGTTAATCAGGTTGGTTCTTAAACAAGAGTTGTTGATAAAATTGATCCATCACATCCTTCTCAAGAGTTGGGAGTGCCTCGATGTAGTGAGAGGGTTGTTCAAGAGCCTGACTGTGACATAGGTTTGACAAAAACTCTAGTTGTCATACCTGATGATGGCTTGGAGGATCCATTAACCTTTAAACAGGTAATGGAAGATGTGGATCGAGAATAGTGGACAAAAGCCATGAACCTCGAAATGGAGTCTATGTAATTCAATTCAGTTTGGGAACTTATAGATCAACTAGATGGGGTAAAACCTATTGGTTGAAAATGGATCTACAAAAGAAACCGATATCAAGTTGGTAAGGTACAACCTATAAAACTAGACTCGTGGCAAAAGGGTTTGGAATCGTTGGGATCCATTGACCTTTTCTGGTATTATTTGTTGACGATATTCTACTCATTGGGAATGAGGTAGAATTCTTGGCTGATGTTAAGAGATGGCTAGCATCACAATTTCAAATGAAGGATTTGGGAGAAGCACAGTATGTTGTTGGAATCCAAATAGTTTGGAATCGCAATAATAGAATGCTAGCACCATCTTAGGCATCTTATATAGACAAAATGTTGTCTAGATATAAAAATACAAAATTCCAAGAGAATTTGTTACCTTTCAAGCATGGAATTCATTTTTCTAAAGAACAATGTCCTAAAACACCTAAGAGTTAAGGTTATGAAGTGAATTCCATATGCATAAGAAATTGGGATTTTGATGTATGCCATGTTGTGTACATGCCCAGACATATGTTGTATAGTTGGAATAGTCAAAAGGTTTCAATCCAATCCTCAATATGATCATTGGATTGTCGTTAAAAACATTCTCAAGTATCTTTGGAGAACGAGGGACTATATGCGTGTGTGCTACAGATTTGAACCTCACTAGATACACTAACTCTTATTTTCAGATCGATATTGATTCGAGAAAATCAATTTCGGGATCAGTGTTCACTCTGAATGGAGGAGCGATAACATGGAGGAGTATAAAGCAAAGTTGTATTGCTGACTCCATGGAAGCAGAGTATGTAGTTGCATGTGAAGTAGCGAAAGAAGCAGTATGGCTAAGGAAGTTCTTGATCGATTTGGAAGTAGTTCCAAATATGCATCTTCCTATCACCCTCTATTGTGATAATAGTGGAGCAGTTGCAAATTCAAAAGAACCTAAAAGCCATAAGCGCAGGAAACACATCGAGCTCAAGTACCATATCATTAGAGAGATAATACACCTAGGAGACATGATCGTCACATGGATAGCCTCGGAAGACAATTTAGTTGATCAATTACAAAGGCCCTAACAGCTAAAGTGTTTGAGGGTCACCTAGTCGGACTAGGACTACGAGATTCATAAATCTAGGGTAAGTGAGAGAATTCATGGGTATCTGATGCCCTAGTTTATTGTGTTTGTATTTATTCTCTCATACTCAACATAGCATATATTTATATATATGTAAACCCACTGGAGTTTTAGTCCAAGTGAGAGTTTGTTGGTTTGTATGTCTAAAAACTCGCAGTTTGTAATCTTTAAACTTATTCTATTTGCAATAAAATTGTTATTGAGGTTTATTCAATAAAGTTGTTATTGAACATGTAAATTGCGCTTGTAATAGCCTAAATCCAATATAATAACGAGGCTATAACACTAACACTTAATCTCTCCTTTTAAGTGCTTTGTTTGATGTCAATTTTTCATGCAATCTGATTTTCATGTTATTGTTGAACAAAAGGAAATTTTGATTGCTGGAAATTTGATTCATGCAATTTAGGATTTGTTGAGGGAAGTGTGTTCTCTCAAACTTTTCACACCAAATTCACAAAGCTTTAAAATTTCCTAGAAATCTACGCTCATTTTGGATCCCACCATCCAATCTAAGGGCCAAGATAATAGTATAGAAGATCTTGTGGTGGTTTAGAAGCATTGCAGTGAAGATTTGAGCTGTAGATTTGAGCTTTGGAAGAGATTCTTCAAAGGTATGAATTCTGAAACCCTATTATTCTTAATGATCTTACATGGTTATTCACTAAAATTAATGTAGTTAGAGTGCTTAGGATGCTAATTGATTCTGCTTGTTGAATGTCAACACCATCATCGGCATCCTTTGCAATATGCTTAGAACAATACGTGGTTTATAAGGGACTGAATATGTAGACATCAAAGAGATGGTTGCCATGATCTTGCACATCCTAGCCCACGTTGTTAAGAAATGGATAGTTCGTAGATAGTTTGTAAGGTCGGGTGAAACAGTCTCTAGCAATTTCTAATCTATACTTAACGTTGTCTTACGTCTTCACGACACTTTGTTAAGAAAAAAAAAGGTCGAAGCCAATCACAAACACATGCACTAATGGGAGATGGGAATGGTTTGAGGTACGACAAATTTGAAGTGATCAAATCCGAGCAGAAGAGTGTGAATGCCTTGCATCCCAAAAATGGATTTTTGGATAAACAAAAATAGTGTTCTAAAACAGAACTCATGAAGGATAAACATGTTAAAAGCATGCTTTAATGAAGAGAAAATAAGAGGGAGAACTATTTCTTACCTTTGAAGATTCCCAAGCTTCTAGAAAGATCCTCTAAGTTTTCCAACGAACATCTCCTCATTCAAACTTAAACATGAACACCTCCTCAATCGATCTTGAACACTACCACGAAAATAACCTTCTTGTTATCTAGGATTCTAATAGAAGGATAGATGGTATCCAACTATTAGAAAATGAGGAGGTAGAGAGATTTTTTTGGAGAGAGAGAGATGATTTTCTTTTGGTGGCTAGGTTAAAATTCACCAAATGAATTCATGCCCTAAATGGGCCATAAGGAAGAATTTATATGGAGAATGGTTTACTCCTACTCCAAGTGTAACGACCCAGATCTGTACGCATACAGGAAATTAAATATCAAATAATAAGCAGGACGAAATTTTATTTAAAGGGGTGGAAATTTAGAAAAAAAAAATAATAAATAATAAAATAAATAATAATAATAAATAAAGAAATAAATTGGAAATTGGAAACTTATTCATTATCTTAAAGGAGCGAGCGGGAGCGAGAAAGTGAGAGAGAGCGAGAGCCACACCAGCGAGAAAACTGGAAAAAACGAGATTCTGAGAAGAGAGCTGCGCGATCGAAGGAAGAATTGGAGAGCGAGAAACCCAGCAAGCGATGCTAGCAAGATTGAGGCTGGCGAGAGTAAAAAGAGCGAGATCCCTGGAGAGAGCGAGATTGAAGGAAACTTGGAGAGAGCGAGAATTGTAGCAAGGAAGTTGAAGAGAGCGAGAGTAAAGTGAGCTATTCTTAGCGAGACAGTAGGAAAGAGCGGGAGCAAGCGAGAGAGTGAGCGGGAGCGGGAGTGAGAGAGCGAGAGCGAGAGCGAGAGCGAGAGCGAGAGCGAGAGAGCGAGAGCAGGAGCGAGAGCGAGAGTGAGAGCAAGAACGAGAAAGCTGGAGAGAGCGAGACGGAAGAGAAAATTTGAGAGCGAGAGTGGAGAGAGCGGGATTTTCAGCAAGAAATCTCCAGAGTAAATTCCTAGCGAGAAAACGGGAGAGAGCGAGATTTTAAGAGCAGAGTGAGCGAGATTTGGACAGAAGCGCGAATTATGCGTTGAATTTGGCCACGATCTTATAGATTATACATGGAAAAACCCTAAAATTGAATACAAACAAAGAATGATGACATAAGGGCAAACATTAGCCAAAATTAGGTGTCTTATTGAGAGAAATCCATAAACCATAAGTAATTTTAAAGAAGCCACCTGTACGATGATTTGTCACACTGAGAAGAGCTGAAAACTACTATAAATAGGACCCTTTGTCGAAGATTTAACCCATTCTCAAACAAATCTCAGTAACATAGTATCGTGTGAAAAAGTAAGTGTGGGTGAGGAAGTTATATGAAGAAGAGAAAAGCTCGGGTAAAGTGCTGCCCAAATTTCTTCTTTTGATTTAAAAAGGGAAAACTCTGCTGATAAAATCATAAAGAATGATAAGGAATAATTAGATCACAGTCAAGGTAAGTAGTTTATCTCACCCTCTCTTTAAATGTTCTATGGTAGTGTACCTTTATTATATTGCATGGTTATGTTAATTGTTATATTGCATTAAATGTTTAGAACACGTTTCTCTACAAGGGACCCCATGCATTATGTTTGTTCACGATTACGTTAAAACCAAGTTTTAATTAGGTGTAAGTTATGCTTCCAGTCTAATCTTATGGTTATGTTAATGGTTGATGTTGGATGCGATTCTGGCCCTACTGACTGCATGACCCGCTAATCATCAAATGGGTTAGTTTCTGCTTAAGTCCTCATCTTCCTATCAGGGCGGAAAGATTTATGTTGGAAGCATAACGTTTATGCTAATGGTTGATGTTGGATGCGACTCTAGCCCTACTGACTGCATGACCCGCTAATCATCAGATGGGTTAGTTTCCGCTTAAGTTCTCATCTTCCTATTAGGGCGGAAAGATTTGTGTTGGAAGCATAATGTTTATGCTAATGGTTGATGTTGGATGCGACTCTGGCCCTACTGACTGCATGACCCGCTAATCATTAGATGGGTTAGTTTCGCTTAGGTCCTCATCTTCCTATCAGGGCGGAGAGATTTATGTTGGAAGCATAACCGACCACCACATGTTATTATACGTTTTCGGTCCCAATCATATGTTTTCATGACATGTTGCTTGTGATTGTGCATTTGGTCACTACCCTACGTGAGAACTACTTACTGGGTATATTATGTACTCATCCTATATTTTTACAGACTTTGTAGTTAAGAACACAGCGTAGAGGGCAGAGTTGGACGTCACTCAAATGGCCAACCATCAAACTCACTATTATACGCACATGCATTTTGTACCACCACGCTAATGTTTTATGGATCCTGGTATTTTGATAAATAAATTTCTATATAGTTTTTCTATCTAATTAATAAAATTTAGATATGTTCTTTGAAATTTCAACCAAAACTCATCTCATGATAGAAAAGTCTAAGTATGCATGTCGTAGCAGTCGGATCATAAGGTTTAAGGATCCGGGCGTTACACCAAGTCTTTCCCAAATTACCCCTGTGCTCAACTAATTAAATAACGTTTATTTAATTAATTAGCACATTAATTAAATAACCATCTATGCATTAAATCCAATTTAATGTATATATTTAATTAACATAAATAAACATCGTGTATTTATATTGGGTTTTATATCCTAAAACTCGTGTTGTAAACAATAAAACTTATTCTGAAAATTCAATAAGTTGTTATTGAATATATGAATTGCTTATTTCGTTTTTAGAAATAAATCCAATAAATTAAAAAATCCATGACTATTATATGAGTACTTGAACTTTATGTGGAGACATAAAAGTGAATCAGATTCGAGTAAATAGTCAAAATGATCTATAGTATATGGATAAGGTTAGGTGCTATATTCTAGTAACACTATTGGATGCGGCCCATTCTGTAGTTATTACAAGAAGTTGTAAAGTGCTACAGACGATGTGATCCTAATTCGTACATGTTATGACATGAGGAGTGGAGGCGTCCTGTGTAATGGGTTTGTACAAGATCAGACCACGAAATCAGTCACTCTTACTCTATAACGTTGTTTACTGTTTAAGACTAACTATTTAAAAGCAGTGACCTAGGTAACTTGACCTTAATCCTGAGCTAACTTTGAACTCCTATTTATTCGGGATTATCCTTAGATTTTCGTAGGTGAGGGTTGGCTCAACAGTGTCGGCTCAATAAACCTCCATTTCAGGGGTAAGAATGGGTAGATAGCTGGGGACATAGGATGCAAGATGGAACTCACTCCTACCCGCTTTCAGGGATAGTAGAGAGGTTGTTCCCTTAAGTGTTGACTCTGGATCTTAAACAAAGGGAACCACCCTCTCATTGGCCCGAGAAGGACTTAGTTTGTTGATCAGATCACAAACCAATTGTTCATTAGAGGATCAGTGGAACTTAAGGAACGAGAGGTAATTTTGAGTGTAAAATAGACATTTGATCCAGCCATTATTACAAACAACCTTTGAATGGTTAACTTACTAATCATGGTTATATCGAGTGGACATAATATATCTATAGTGAGGAGATTGCAACTATGGGCTTTAGTTGAGTGATCCATTAGTTAACGAATGGGGGTTAATACAGTGTAAAGAGTTTAGCAAATTAATCTCGAATCATTAAAGCCCATGATCTGTAGGTCCACGAGGTCCCCCTACTAACTCATAAATGGATTAGCCTTAAAGTAACGTGATAAGTTAATTTGAAACGTGAAATTAGAATTAAGGGAATTAGTAATTAATGTGATATAATTACGTGTTTAATTTTTAATTAAACGGAATTGGAGAATTAATTATATTTAAATATGATTTAAATAATAAATTCATGAATAGGGATTCATGTCATGGAATTTGTATAAAATTAATTTAATATTTGATATTAAATTAATTAGAATTAATAAATTATTTAATAAATTATTTATTACTATTGTTATTGGGAAATTATCAATAAATTAACTTTGTAAAATTAATAAATTTTTCAATTTTGAAATCAAAAATTGATTTTGGAAATCAATTTGAAATTGGAAAATATTGGAAAACACAAAATGGAAAAGTGGGAGAACCCCACTATCACCTTGAACTAGCTCACTCATTTCCCACCATTTCTTGATTCAATCTTCCAAGCATGAGGTGCTCTTCATGCAGTTTTCTTCTTTGCATGATGGTCTTGCAATAAATAGGGAAGATTGGACTAAGAATCGTGCATGCAAACCGATGTATTAGTTGAGTTTTTGCTTAAAAACTTGAGTTGAAGAAGGTGTTCTTCCAAAGGTGCATTAGTGAGTTTCTTCTCCAAATTCCCTTCATTCAACCTTATTTTGAGTCCCACAACTCAATCTAAGGCTCCAAGAGAATAGTAGGGAAGGCCTTGAGGTGGTTCACAAGAAGATTTGGAGAAGATTTGTAGCTGAATTCGAGTGTCAAGAGGTTCTACAAAGGTATGACTTGAAACCCTCTTATTATTATGTGAGCATGCTTTATTTATAGCCAAAATTAATGAATTAGAATGCTTATTGATCATTGCTGCTTCCGCTGCATGCTGATATAATCCTACAGTTTATGTGTACAACCTCTCTATTAATTTAATTGATAAATTCTTTATGAATCTAATTCGCTTAAATTAAATATTTGAATCTCATTCGAATATTTCTCTCCAATTTAATTTAAATTATAGATCACGTCCATAATAAATTACATGTTAATCACATTAATTTACAATTTCCTCAATTTGATTTGAATAATTCAAATCTTCCCTAATATCATTTAGTAAGCTAACAAAGGGACCTAGTGGACCTACAGATCAGAAGCTCCAAGAACATGAGATTAATTGACTAAACTCATTAACCAAATTAATCAATATTCGTTAACTATGGGTACACTCCACTAAAAACCTCTAGCTGCACTCTTTTCACTATAGATATATTTCTGAGTCTACAGATCCCCTCATTCAAGAGTGTTCGTAATGCCAATAGAATGCTATCCCAGGCTTTTGCTATTTCTATACGTGCTTTTTTCTCTGTTTTTTCCTTTGTTTTCTACTTTTGTCTTATGTTCGCCTTTTTTTTCTTTCTCATTTTCGCTTTTTTATCCTTAGGTTACCTTTGACTCATTAAGTACTAGTGCTTCTCTAATGAACAACTTGTTTATGGTCCAACCAACAAAAAGAAACCACTCTTAAGCAAATAAGAGGGTAGGGCCTTCAAGTCCCAAAGACACCACTTAAGGGAACACTCATCTACTTATCCTAAAGTTGGGAAGGAGTGAATTCCTTCTTGTATTATTATGTTCCCAACTACACTTACTCTTGTCCCCAAAATGGTAGGCTTATTGAGTCGGCAAACTGGCCACTTACACCCATACAAATCAAAGGGCATTCCCTCATGAATAGAAGTTCATAATACACTCAAGATTAAGACTAAGTTGTCTAGGTCATCCAATTGAAATAAGAACCTAACTAGTTAACGACGTTACATCTAGTGGCTACTACTTCGCGGTCTAGTTTTATGCAAACTCGTTGCATAGGATACCCTCACTCGCGTGTCACCTACACGAACGCGTTGGATCATTGCATTTATATCTATTACAAAATGGGTCGTATCCACAGTGTCACCAGGAAAAGATACCCAATCTTTTCCCTATACTATGGACCCTTTAGGCTGTAACTTAAACATCAATCCCTATATGTCTCCACATATCGTTCAAGACTCATAAAGCAACCTTGGATGTTAGTTTATGGATTTAGGGTTATTAAGACAAAATAGAATACAACACAATCAATAACATTTATTGAATTAACATCGATAACTCTTCATTGATGACAGTCAATTAATATCATTTACTGTCTACGAGTTAGTGGGTTGTAGTAATATCAATAATCCAAAATAGCGGGAATATGGTAATAAATACAATAAACTAAGGCATCCATATACCCATTACACATCTCCCACTTGCCCTAGATTATACAATGTTAAAGGCTCGCAGACCTAGATTTCTAGATGACCCTCAAACACTTTTCCTGAGAGAGCCTTCGTAAATGGATAAGCAATGTTGTGCTCCAAGGCAATCTTTGTGATGATCACATCTCCTCGTTGCACAATCTCCCGTAGCTGATGATACTTCCTCTCAATATGCTTTCCTCATTTGTGACTGTGAGGTTCTTTAGAGTTGGCTATTGCCCTATATTGTCATAGTATAAGGTGATGGGTAAGTCCATATTTGGAACCATTTCCAAATCGCTTAGGAACTTTTTGAGCCAAACTGTTTCATTTGTTGCTACACAAGCAGCTATATATTTAGCCTGCATAGTGGAATCTACAATGCATCCTTGCTTGACACTACGTCATACTACAGCTCCCCCATTTAGGGTAAACACTGATCCTGATGTAGACTTCCTAGAATCCTTGTTAGTTTGGAAATCATAGTCGGTGTATCCTATAAGGATTAAATCCTTAGCTCCATATACCAGCTTGTAGTCCCTCGTAGTTCTCCTAAGATACTTGAGGATGTTCTTAATCGTAGTTCAGGGGTCAAACTATGGATTGGACCGGTACCTACTGACTATTCCCACTGTATAACAAATGCCCGGCCTAGTGTAGTGCATAACATACATTAAGCTGCCCACAGTTGTGGCATAGGGAACACATATCATATCCTTAACTTCTTGACGTGTCTTAGGTCACTGTTCCTTAGACAAGTGAACCTCGTGCTTGAAAGGTAACAAACCCTTCTTAGAGCTCCGCATCGAATATTGAGTCAACATTTTGTTGATATAAGTTGCTTGAGACAAAGCTAGCATTCTGTTTTTGCGATCATTAATGATTTGGATCACAAGTACATCTTGCGTCTCTCCCAAATCTTTCATTTAGACTTGGGCTGTCAGTCATTCCTTAATGTCAGTAAGGTACCTTACATCATTCTCAATAAATAGGATATCGTCCACACTAAGTACTAAGAAAGCTATTTTATCGTTGATGATTTTCTTGTAGATACAAGGTTCATCAACGTTTTGATCAAAATCAAAAGATTTGATGTGTCAAATCTAATGTTCTAAGATCTGGATGATTGTTTCAACCCATAAATAGATCGATTTAGCTCGCAAACTTTTTGTTCCTGACTTTGGGCTATAAACCCCTCTGGCTAAGACATAAAAATGTTCTCTTCAAGATTGTCATTCAGAAAGCAGTCTTGACATCCCTTTGTCATATCTCATAGTCATAATATGTGGCTATGGATAAGAGAATTCTTATAGACTTAAGCATAGTAATAGGGGATAAAGTTTCCGTATAGTCATCCTCTTCCCTTTGGGTATAACCCTTTGCTACAAGTCTAGCATTGAAGGTCTACACCTTTCCAACTAACCTCTCCTTTTTTGTAGATCCATTTACACCCTATGGGTTTGACCCCTTTAGGTGGATCTATAAGCTTCCATATTGAATTAGAGTACATAGACTCTATTTCAAGGTCCATGGCTTTGACCCATTGGTCTTTGTCTATGTCATCCATTGCCCATTTATAGAACAATAAATCCTCAACGCCATCAACTGGTATGACAACCTGAGTTTTAGTTAAACCCAAGTAACGGTCAGGTTGTATCACAATGCTCCCACTGCATCGAGGCACTCTCAACGATTGAGAAGAACAAAATTGACTTAAAGTGTTGGCTTCTTCATTAACTCTTGATAAAGGGCCAGCTGTATCAACAACCTCAGTAGCTTCACTTAATACTATTTTGCTACGTAGTTTATGATCTCTTCTATGGTCTTCCTCCAAAAATGTAGCATTTGTCGATACAAACGCCTTATTTTCTTGAGGGTCATAGAATAGACCACCTATCGTTTCCTTAGGGTAACCAACCAATAGGCATACCTTGAATGAGGTTCCAACTTCTTAGGATTTGTCATTAATACATGTTCATGGCAATCTCAGATTCTGAAGTAATGTAAACACGATTTATGCCCCCTCCATAACTTGAAAGGTGTTTCAGAAACACTCTTCGAGGAAACATTGTTCAAGATATAAACAATAATTTCTATTGCATGCACCCAAAATAAGTTATGCAATTGAGCATAGCTCATCATAGAACGAACTATATCTAATAAGGTTATATTTCTCCTTTCTAATATGTCGTTCTATTGAGGTGTACCAGGTGTTAAAAATTGGGATTGAATTCCATGTTCTATCATATTGTGAAACCCGGAACTCTATTTTCCTTTTTAAGCAGGAAATAAAAGAGATTAGCTAAGTATGAGTTAGATCCTAAGATAAAGAGTAAGGAAATTTCTAAGTGATTAACAGGATTTGTTAAATAACTTTGGAGTGAAATTTGGCTAGGTATAACCATGCATTGCAAGCCAAGGAGAAAAATGACTAAGTGTTGGACAACGCATTGGTGTGGTGCCATGCATTGGCCATGAAGTATTGAGAGGTTACTTGAGCATTGAGAGAGGCTGAAGTATGGCCAAGAACAACGCATGCGGCAGCCAATGCCTTGAGGGGTTAAAACAACGCATGCGGTGTGATGGACACGATGGATGCGGCGACCTTGCTACGCGAGAGTATGAGGTCGATGGTTTGCGGCCGAAGAAATGCGTTGGTAGCATGCGGCGATGGATGGCATGTTGGATTTTATGTCCTAAAACTCGTAGTTTGTAATATCATATTCTTGTTCAATAAAGCTGTTGTTAAAAATCTTTAGTAAATTTAAATTCTATATTCATGAATCCAATAAACTAAGGTTCTGAGGCTATTAAGTTTAATTTTGAACTTTATGTAGTGACATAAATATGGATCAAGTTCAAATATAAAGCCAAAATGGTCTATAGTATATGAATAAGGTTGGGCGCTTTATTCTGGGGACACTATGGATGTGGCCCATTTTGTTAATACAAATGTGTGATCTTAAACCGTTCATGTGGAAACATGAAAATTGGGGCATCCTATGTAAAGAGTTTACATAAGACTGAACCATGAAATAGTCACTTTTTATGTTTTAAATGTCGTTTAATGTATAAAACTGACTATTTCGTTAATTGATGACCTAGGTAACTTAATCTTAATCCTGAGCTAACTATGAACTCCTGTTCAGTCGGAATTATCCTTAGATCTGCATAGGTGAGGGCAGCTCATTATCGCTGTCCCAATAAGCCTCTGATTTCAAGGGTAAGATCAGGTGGATAGCTGGGAACATAGGGTGCAAGACGGAATTCACTCCTACCCTTTATAGGGATAGTAGATAGGTTGTTCCCTTTAGTACTGAATCCAAGTCTTGAACAAGGGACCCCACCCTCTCATTGGCCGAAAGGGGTTCGGTTTATAGGTTGGACCTTAAACCAATTGTTCATTAGAGGATCAGTGAAACTTAAGGAACAAGATGTAGTCTCGGGGGTAAAACGGGTTTTATGACCCAGCCAAGATTACGAACAACCTGTGAAGGATTAGCTTACTAATCATGGTTATATCATATGGACACAAATATATCTATAGTGAGGGGAGTGCAACTATGGGACTATAGTGGAATGATTCGTGAGTTAACGAATGTTGATTAGCTCCATCAAAAGAGTTTAGCCAGCTAATCTTGGATCGTTGGAGCCCATGATCTATAGGTCCATTAGGTTCCCCTACTAGCTCATATGGAATAAACTTAGAACTGTATGATAGAATAATCGAATTGTTCGAATTAGGTGAAGAGAGAGAAACCGACAAGTATATGTGATATAGTAGTCGGTTTTTAGTTTAGAGTTACAGCTTTATATCTAAATGTGATTTAAATATCAAGAATATGAATACGTTCATATTCGGAAGCTCGGAAATAATGGAAATGGTCAAAGATGTAAAAAGTCAAAGAGTTGACTTTTGACTTTAAAAAGTCAAACTTTGACCGACCTTATATTCAAATGTGATCTGAATTTCGAGAAAATGAATGTGGATTCATGCTCGGGAGGTCAAAATTAGTCAATGTAGAAAAATCATAAAAAGTCAAAATGTTGACTTTTTGGTCAAAGTTTGGCTTTGACAAAATGACTATTTTGCCCTTTGACGAAAGTTAGTGGGAAAATCTAAACTTTTGTTGGATAATTCCACTAACAAAATAGTGGACTAGGTGTTGGCTTATAGTGGAGACATTAAGCCCACTTAGATAGTGGATTTTAGGTGTTGGGATTTTATGAAGTTATTTCATGCAATTTTGCATGGTTCTTTTCTATAAATATGGGCTTGTCATTTTGGATTAAAGACTTTTAAACATTTTGCAAAAATTAGTTTTTAAAAATTGGGCTGAAAAAATCCAAATCCAACCCAAATTTCACTCTACTATTTCCATCTCTTTCTCTCTCTCAGGTTCTTCATCCATCGGGTCCCACAATCCGATTCTGAGTCCAAAGCATAGTAGGTCAGCTCTAGTGGTTGTCCGATTTGTGTTCGAGTGGAGATAGACAAGTTTCGGGAGCTTCAAAGGTAATGTTTCTAAAAAAACCCTAATTAACTAATTTAGGGTTGTATGTTTAATTTATGCAATTAGAGTAAAATTGATCCTCAATTCTGCTGCACATGCCTACTTTTCCATCATGTGGTATCAGAGCATGATTTAATTTTACTCAATTGCATGTGGTGGGTATCAATTTATTAGATAAAATTGAGATTGGAAACTAAAATGGTCTTTAGTGTTTTGGCAATTAAATTAAGTTTTTTTTTGTAGTATTATTTTGTAATTGCTCACATGTTTATGAGCATTAATGTGTGAAACATGGTCTATAAATTTGCTAGAGTTATTAGAGTTGAAATTAGGATGTAATTACTCGGTTCTGGGAAAGAGGATAGCTTCAAAATGAAGAAAAAAAAAGCTCACAGACCCGAGAAGTTTACTCCCAAACCCGACCCAGTTTCTTCGCAACCCACGCGAGCCAGCTGTCGACGAGCACTCCGGCCCGTTCTACGACCCGCTCGATTTCTCAGCCCGCTCCATTCGACTCGGTTCGAAGCTATCTCGCATGACCCGTGCACCCGCCCGCTTCGTCGACCCGCCCCGCGCTTCCGTTGACTACACCAACAAGCATTGATCAGCCGGTCTAAATGGTCTGGACCGATCCAGTTGAGCCGATTTTATCGGTTTAACCTGGTTTTTGGAGCTTTTGGGCCGGTTTAAGAGCGGTTTTTTGTACTACACCAAATTATTATTGTAATAATTTAGTTGTTAGCTTATTTTAAAAGCCAAAACCAATCCATTTTAGGGTGTTTAATTAATTATGTATGTTGATGTATGTTTTAATTAAATTTTGAACCTTGTTGTGCATATAGTATGCCATATAGATTTAAAATCCCACCATAGGTTAACATGTACATGCATTTGATATATGTTATAATTGTTATAAAGTATATAGTATGCATGTTAATTTTTTTTAATATAAAGTGTTATATTAAAGCATGATCATTAAGTATGAATGTATGTTATAGATGTATGATTCTAGGGTTATAATTGTTATATTTTATTTTATAATTGTTATAAAATAACCTAGACTTTAAAATCTATAACAAAGGTAAAAGTTGCATGCTCACCTAGGATTAAATTGGTGCAATTTCAATCGGCTTTTCTAAAGAGTTAGAATAGGTCGATTACTTGTTAAACAAAGAGTTATTTACTTACCCAGGGAGATCTTGTCTAAGGTTGGGGGTTCTTAAGATGACGGTTTACGGAACACCTCCTACCTGGAGATCAAACTGGCGTCTAAGTCAAATAACCCTAGTTTTAATGAGCATGCTTGAGAGATGTGAGGTAATAAAATTTGTTTATCACCTAGACATCATAGGTTAAAATCTAGTATAAGAGTTATACATGGATCTATCACCTAAACTTAGGATATGTTTAATTTAGCCAAAATATATCTCTAAGTATTTTTTTATACCCTAAACCGTTATAAAACACTTCAGCTAGAGAGAAGTAGCGTACTAGCTCTAGCGTCCCTAAGAGTTCGCATCGTGAGGTCCATGCAGGGCTTTAGGCCATGCTTAGGAGTGGACTCCCTTCGAAGAGTGTTTGCATGGATCAATATCAAGGTGAATAGGGGAAGTAGTTCATAGTAAGTGGGTGAGGATATGTAACAACATATCCCACAGTATCTTCCATTAGGTTGCACTGTGAGATTCCTATAATGCGCCCTGGAGCATCTAGTCAAGATTGTCTTGGTTCAAAAGAGGAATAATCGACTGCCCTTCGATGGAGGTTATTCTAAACTTTTGAAATATCGTTGCAAAATATAATAATGAAGGGTACATTATTAGTTTTTTTTTTTTTTTTTTTTTTTTTGCTAAACTTGATTGGATTTAAAATATTAATGTTTTTTTTTTACTAAAAAGGATATGTTTATCTTTTTCAGCATGAATAGCTCAATAATTCAACTCTTAGCTTTCGAGAAACTAAACGGCGATAATTATTCGGCATGGAAATCAAATCTAAACACAATACTGGTAGTTGACGATCTAAGATTTTTCTTAACTGAGGAATTGTGAAACCCGGATCTCCATTTTCCTACTTAAGTAAGTGATTAAGGGGTTAATTAGGAGAAAGTTAAATCCTATGTTATGTAAATAATCTAATAATTTTACAATTGTCATAATAACTGTAATAATTGTCACCTTCTGTGGATCAACAATTAGTAAGAGTGAATGTAAACTATAATGGTTAGGTATTATAGTTATGATAACCATATTTGATCCTGGAGTACGAGTAGAGAGGACCCTAAAAGGATAAAAAGAAGAGAAAACCTTGAAGACTTAAATCCTGAATAGTGAAGAAAGGATTGAAGAACTGAGGAAAATATAGAAAATTATTTGGGAAAATTCGTGTGGAAGTTGCACGGAGATAAACCATATTCACAGTAGCTAACGAGATTGGAGAGAAAATGGGAGAAGAAATGGGAGAGAGCGGAGCGGAGGCAGCGAGAGTGGAACAAGATTGATTTGAGCGAGAGAATGGGAGAGAGCGAGAAGAGAATGGGAGAGAGCGACACTGCGAGATCCAAGCTAGCGAGAAGGTTGGAGAGAGCGAGATCCTTAGCGAGAGTGGAGAAAGCGGGAGTTTGAGCGAGAAGTTGGAGAGAGCGAGAGCGAGAAAGTGGGAGAGAGCGAGAGTGGAAAGAAGCGAGAGCAGCGAGAAAGTGGGAGAGAGCGAGAGCAGCCTGAACGCCTCATTCGAATGTCACGCCCACGCGATCGAAGGAAATCCCTATCGAATCGAACGATTGGGCATTTATGTGTTGAATTTGGCCACGATCTTATAGATTATGCATTGAAAACCCTAAATTGAATACAAACAAAGCTTGAAGACGTAAGGGCAAACGTCAATTAAAATTAGGTGTCGATTAAGAGAAATTCTTAAACCCTAAGAAATTGTGTTGGATGCGTTTGGGAAGAACACATTGAACCAAGGTGAAGTCAGCTTACGTTGATAAAGGGAGGATTAAACATTTGGCCATGCAGCCAAGTAGGTGGTGTCAACACCATAGGAGGTTTGGACGCCTATAAATAGAGCCTTTGGGATTTCATTTTCAAATCACAAATCATAAAATTCGTAAAAAGAGGGGGAGAGTAGAGTGCATTGGACAGTGAGGGTGGAGGAGAATGCATCAACTTGAGATGAGGAGATCTCCCAATCTACTGAGCGTTTGATGTAATTCAAAGCCATCTGAAAGATAAGAGAGTCTAGTTTTCATGGTGAGACATTTTAGAATAGTTTTGTAGAAGGAAGTATCTTAAAATAATGTCTAGAACTATGAGTAATCTAAGCTGTAAATTGGATCTGGATTCTAGGGGTAAAAAGGGAGCCCGAGGTAGAAAAGGGAACTATTAGAAAGGCTCCTGAGCAATTAAGGTGAGTGTTATAGCTTTGATAGTTACACATATGTGTGAGTGTTATAGCTTTGATATTAACACATAGTGTGAGTGTTATAGCGTTATAGTTCGATATATCGTGAGTGTTATGTTGCTTTGATAAATAAAGAATATTGTGTGTTTATACAGTATTGATAGTAAATGCATATTATGAGTATTCACTTAGCTTTATACTCTGATATTGGAATATATGCATCTGTAGGATGCAAATTACATGCTTTGGTAATATGATGTTGCCATGATATTGTTTGTGTGTGACTATGGAAACTGCGATTATCTCGGGATGTGGTTAGCATGCTTAACAAAAGATGCTTGGTGGGAAAAATTGGTCAGCTTTGGTCGGTGGGAAATAATGGTCGGCTTCAGTCGACGAGAAATAATAGTCGGTGACGACCAGCGAAAAATATGGTCAAGTACCTAAGCATTGACTAGCGGGATAAATAAAATGGTCGATGTGCACATTGGCGGGAATTGGGGTCATAGGAAGGTTTCCATAGATGATTGTATTGATTATTGATATGATATACATGCTACGTGTAGCTTTTGGAATAAAGATTACTGGTTGCATGATTATATCTTTGACTGTGCATGAGTTATAATGCGAGTGTTGACATGTGATTGATTTCCCAAAAAATGATGATTTTCAAAGTGATTTTTGTTTTCATCTTAGTAGCTCACACTCTTTAAAGTTTTCCTAATCCCACCCCCCCCCACCCCCCCGTCCAGGTAACGGAAGATGAGAAGTTCTAGGGTGCTGCTAGGGTCAAGGTCTGCCACGTGCCCCAATTACACTTCTGAAGAGTTTTTACGGTTGTCGCTGTAAAATTGTTAAGTTCTTAAGTTGTATAAACGTTATATCACTGTCGTAATAAAAGATGGGCCTACTTAATCTGTTATAGTTTATCTCCTTGACTTAATCATTCCGCTGTGTATAAGTTATAATATGGTATCAGAGTTATTCCGCAAGAATCATTAGGCAGTAAGTGTCTGCTCAAGGGTTGATAACTGCTATAGTCGCATCCCTCTCCCAGGCTGAAGAAGGTGGTCTGGGGGTGGGGTGTGATAGGAATGTCCTCAAGCCCCAGCCTCAAATGCTAACTGAACTGTTCGAGAAGCATACGATCGATGGGTCAAAGCCAATGAAAAGGTCCGTGTTTACATTCTTGCCAGCATGTCTGAGGTTTTGGCAAAGAAACATGAATCCTTAGCTACGGCTAAAGAGATAATAGATTCATTAAGAGAAATGTTTAGGCAACCATCATGGTCCCTTAGACACGAGGCAATTAAGCACATTTACACGAAGCGGATGAAGGAAGGGACCTCTGTTAGAGAACATGTCCTAGACATGATGATGTACTTCAATATCATTGAAGTAAATGGCGGATCCATTGATAAGGCTAACCAGGTTAGCTTTATCTTACAATCTCTTCCGAAGAGTTTTATACCTTTCGAGACAAATGCGTCTTTAAATAAGATAGAATTTAACCTCACTACCCTTCTTAACGAGCTCCAGCGATTCCAAAACCTTACTTTAGGTAAGGGGAAGGAAGTGGAAGAAAATGTTGCTACCACTAAGAAAAAATTTATAAGAGGATCGTCCTCTAAAAATAAAGCTGGACCTTCTAAAGCTGAAATGAAAAAGAAGGGAAAAGGGCAGGCTCTCAAGTTAAAAAAGGGAAAGAAGGACACAGATAAAGGAAAATGTTTCCACTGTAACCAAAACGGGCATTGGAAGTGAAATTGCCCGAAGTACCTTGCAGAGAAGAAAGCTGAGAAAATGGCACAAGGTAAATATGATTTACTGGTCATTGAAACATGTTTAGTGTAATATGATACTTCAACCTAGATACTAGATTCAGGAGCCATTAATCATATTTGTTTCTCGTTTCAGGAAACTAGTTCTTGGAAAAAGCTTGAAGAATGTGAGAACCCTCAAAGTTGGAAAAGGAGAGGTTGTCTCAGCTGAAGCAGTGGGAGATCTGAAGTTGTTTTTTTAAGATAGATATCTAGTATTTAAAAATGTTTTGTATGCACCTCTTATGAAGAGGAATTTGATATCTATTACTTGTATAATAGAACAATTATATACAATATCTTTTAATATAAATGAAGCGTTCATTTTGTGTAAAGGTATTCAAATTTGTTCTGCTACACTTGAAGACAACTTATATAAGTTAAGACTAACTAGACAAAATTTTGTTTTAAATACTGAAATGTTTATAACATTAGAAACTCAAAATAAAAAACAAAAGGTTTCTTCCAACGCCTATCTATGGCACCTAAGACTTGGTCACATAAATCTCAATAGGATTGGGAGATTGGTCAAGAGTGGACTTATAAGTCAGTTAGAAGATAACTCTTTACCTCCATGTGATTCCTGTCTTGACGGAAAATGACCAAGAGATCTTTTACTGGAAAAGGTCTCAGAACCAAAGTACCCTTAGAGCTCGTTGATGCGTTAATTTTATTAAGTAGAAATATGGATGATATGTATTGATGGAATTGCGTTGTGCACTCAAGTCTCCCCAGTGGAATTAGACTGTAAATTCTTTTGAGTTTCCTGGTAAATCCAGGGTTGAACACAGGGACTTGTGAAAATAGTTGCATTGGTGATTTTTATGAAGACTTGCGGTAACCAGTTAAATAAATAAATCGTTGGGTTTGCTATTTGCATTGATGAAAATAAATAACGAATGCGGCAGAGTTTGAAAGAGTTGGTAAATGGGAAATACAATGAATATGCGGTGAACGAGTTATGAAAAGTTTCGGCTAACACTCCCTAGAATGTGTTCATGCTTTGCGATCATGCAACATGCATACAATAATAAACCACCTCTCGGCGTGAATGCTACGACTTCTAAGGCTAGAACGCATGCGATAAATATGCGATAAGTCTACAGGGTTTACACATAAACCTCTATCTCTATTTATGCGATGACATCATGACATTCACACAATTATGCGACCATGTAATATCATTCCCATTCCTAGGATGCATGCGATGCAAGTTGACAAACAAAGCTTATCTCTAAGTCCCTATCTCTTGTTTATACAAGCCTAATCTTGCTCTTTCGAGTCCAGATTCTAACCTAGCTCTCTCAAGACATTACATTCTTTTTATAGATTCTCTCTCGAGTAACTCTAAAGGGTATTTTGCACAGCATAAAACAAGACAATCACACATAATGAACTTCCTAGGTCATGTTAGCTTAGTTCTTCTCAACCATTCAACTAGTTTAGCTACTCATGCATATTAAGAGGGTGAGCAGATGTAGAAATAAAACTTCCATTGAATAGATATGAGATGAAGTACAAAAAAACAATACAAGTATAGTAAAGAGCCTGGTAGCAATTTCTTGCTGCCAGGCGGTTACTGTTTCTACTCGTGCTCTAAAGATATTCTCGCTCTCGCGAGAGTCGGCCTGCTCTCTACTCTTATGCCCCAAGGTTCTCTCTCGAGCTGTCCTGGGCGATCTTCGGCGCCACCACTCTTCTCTTGCTCCGCCCTAAAATGGAAAGAAAAACTATGAACAGAAGAAACTGGTGAACTTGTTAACTGATCAACCCCTTTTCTGAAGAATGCACTTGGTATTTATAGGGAATCAATGGTGAAGGGCGGCTTCTCTCTCCCGGTTGTACAGATGGGACAGCTTTAATTCCTGATTGACACGCCGAATGATTGTCACCGATAAAGCTGAGTGTACTTCGTGACCATTATCGGCTGTCAACTTAATTTGGATCCGACTGTCATCAGCTTTCTGTCCCATCGCTCTTAATTATCCTTTCATCCGGATGCGCCCACCATGTTGCACTGACCAAGTTACGACGATCCTTCTTGGGCGAGTGTTTGCGAGCACGATCAACGCAAAGTCTTGCAGTGAAGTTTCGCCCGACCAATGTATTCCTATGATCGCAATCTCTGCATTGTGTTAACGCATATTCTGCACAAAAATGTAAAGATCAACTGCTCTAATGCATTGGACGCATACGACCGCAATATTATAGAATTTATGTTTAGTGGACGCAATTTAGCATACTTCATCAACGCAATCCAACATTGTTTAAGAACTTAGTACTATGATAACGTGCATTTCTGCCCGTTATCACACCCCCAATTTAAACAATGTTTGTCCTCAAGCATAAGCTAAAGATTTCTTTAGGAAGTTAACCGCAAAGTTTTCTTTCCCTAGATTTCTCAAGGATACTTCGTTCAAATCCTATATGCCAGAATTTCCTTAGGTCTTATTCAAGTCTCTTCCTAAAATATTTCTAAGACTTAGGAATTGCAAGCTTAACTTTCAAAAGGACTTTACTAAATTCCGGAACATCGCATGATTTATTTCAAAAAGAAAATTTTCTTCCGAGGTGTCAAATGATTTTATCCTTGCACAAAAATTTTCTTCATTGCTATTTTTTTTTTTTTTTTGACCTTGCACTAATCTGAGTGCCTTGCCTTCGTTTTGGCTTGGTCCCACGTGTGTCATGCGGACATCCAACTACGAGCAATGCACTCTTTCTTAGACTAAACTCATATCGATTTGGCAGTGGAGTTGTGGTCATTGATTTATGCGTTGATCCTGGTGACTTACTTTCGTTTTGGCTTGCCCCCACATGTGTCATGCAGACATCCAACTATGGGTAAGTTCCTTTCACAACTTAACTCTTATCAACATGGGCTTCCCATTGCATTGACAGTGGAGTTATTATTCTAATTTTTTTTTTTTTTTTAAGATAGCAAGGTCAAAAATAAATACCCCACCCCCAAATTTAAAATGTCGTAATGTCCTCATTGCCACAAGATTAAAATAAGTCATGCGATGGTCATAGAATGCGTTGTAAAGGAAGTTTGAAAGAAAGCCAGCAAACCCCTAACTTCGAGAAATATTTCATGAGGTGACTATTTTAAGACTAAGTTGACTTTAGTGTATACGAAAGAAATAGAAGCATATTTATCATCATTGAAATCATACTTGGATAAGAAACAGGATGTGGTAACTCATTAAATTTATCTATATCAAATGATTGCGGTGATTAAAGAGGATGTGGTGATAAAACTTTGAAAACTAAAATGCAATGTGATAGTGCAAAATTGGAAATAAAGATAAGGAAGAGTACACCCCCAAATTTTGCGTTGTCGCCCGCATTGTATTGACGCATCCATCCTTGCGGCAATCACTCTTCTTTGGGTTGCAGTGATGGAATAAGATAAGTGTTGCTTCGCATAACATTTTCACAATCCAGCACCTCGATCGTTGTAAGAAAAACAAAGAGGGGTCAAATTATTTTAAACAAAATAAAAATCGTTATCGCAAAAATTTTATATATATATATATATATATATTTTTATAGAAACGATAGTGAAAGTAAAGTAAGGATAAATCAAAATTGAAAAGATAGTGAAAATTCCGAGTAGTGGAGAAAAGAGTTGAAGACTTGAGATTTCCTGAAACTTGTGTCCCTGATAAGTTGCGATCATTTGATAACGCAGGGACCACCTACTTCCTTCTTCATTTAAAGTCTCTTAGTTCCATGGAGTCGACTTGGCGATGCCAGTCTTCTCTATGGTATGCCTTTACTCGCTGCCCGTTGACTTTGAATATGTTGGTTCCGTCGTCATTTGATAATTCCACCGCTCCATGTGGAAGTACTTGTCGAATTATGAACGGTCCGGACCAACGTGACTTTAGCTTTCCCAGTAAGAGTTGCAAACGAATTGAAAAGCAAGACTTTTTACCCGACTTAAAGGTTCTTACCGCATATGCATTGATCATGCCAGCACTTGGTGCGCTCTTTATAAATCTTCGCATTTTCATATGTGTTGTTCCTCTATTCTTCTAGCTCGATTAGTTGCATTTTCTGCGCTTCCCTTGCCTTCTTCAAATCAAAATTAAGCTTCGTTACTGCCCACAGTGCCTTATATTCCAGCTCCAAAGGCAAGTGACATGCCTTACCAAATACCAGCGCATAGGGGGACATACCTATGGGTGTTTTAAATGCGGTCCGGTTACCCACAATGCCTTGTCAAGCTTTGTTGCCCAGTCTTTTCGTGAAGGCTTTACTACCTTCTCAAGTATCAATTTAATTTCTCGATTGGACACTTCAGCTTGGCCATTCGTTTGCGGGTGGTATGCAATGGCCACTTTGTGGAAGATATTGTACTTGCGCAGCAACTCCTTGATATTGTGATTGACAAAGTGTGATCCTTCATCACTTATGATGGCACGGGGAGTGCCAAAACGAGTGAAAAAAATTTTCTTCAAGAACTGGCAGACTACCGCCGCATCACTTGTGGTGCATGCTGTTGCCTCTACCCATTTGGAGACATAACCGACGACTTATAAAATATAGTGCTTACCGTTCAAATGAGGGAATGGTCCCATGAAATCAATCCCCCATACATCAAATAGTTCTAGCTCCAAGATAGTGTTCATTGGCATTGCGTTCTTCCATGAAATGTTGCCTGTGCGTTGACACCGATCACATTTTATTGCGTAGTCAGCAGCATCCTTAAACAATTAAGGCCAAAAGAATCCACTTTGCAAAACTTTGGCTGTAGTACGTTGCCCTCCAAAGTGCCCTCCATATGGAGAATTGTGACAGTGTGACAATATGCGTTGTTGAGCAGCATCTAGTACGCATAATCGAATGATTTGGTCTGCACCTCTTTTATACAGATTCGGCTCATCCCAGTAATAGTGTCTGCATTCATTCTTGAGCTTCTTCCGTTGATGGTAGGTGTAATCTTCAAGGAATTGTTCACAAACCAAATAATTAACGATGTTTGCATACCATGGCAATTCTTCTATGTGGAATAGCAGCTCATCTGGAAACACAACACTCACCTCAGATTCATTGCGGTCAACCTCAGGAGTTTCCAATCTGGACAAGTGATCTGCAACTTGATTCTCTGTCCCCTTTCGATCAATTATCTTGATATCAAATTCTTGAAGGAGAAGAACCCATCTGATCAACCTCGGCTTTGCATCCTTCTTTATCATTAAATATTTGATTGCCAAGTGATCAGTGTGAATGAGTACCTTTGTTCCCAACAGATATTCCCTAACTTTTTTCAATGCAAAAATCACAGCCAGGAGTTCTTTTTCAGTGGTGGTATAATTTATTTGAGCAGGGTTTAGAGTTTTACTCGCATATGTGATGGGGTGCAAAATAGTTTTCTTCTTTTGCACTAATGCAACCCCCATCGCATACCCACTTGCGTCGCACATGATTTCAAATGGTTTTGTCCAATCCGGCGCAATTAGTACGGGCGTAGTAATCAGTGCATCTTTTAATACTCTGAATGTGTTGAGGCAATTGTTGTCAAACTCAAATTTCCTGTCCGCCTCTAACAACGCACTCAGTGGTCGTGCTATCTTAGAACTTAACAAATCGTCTATAGAATCCAGCATGCCCAAGAAGCTTCGCACAGCCTTCACGCTGGTTGGAGGTGGGAGTTTTTCAATTGCTTCAATCTTTTCTTTGTCCACCTCCAACCCTTCTCGGGAGACCTTGTGTCCCAACACTATACCCTCTTTCACCATGAAGTGACATTTTTCCCAATTGAGCACCAGGTTCGTCTCTTCACATCTTTTTAGAATTTTCTCCAAATTGGCCAGGCAGACTTCATAAGTGTTCCCATAAACGGAGAAGTCATCCATAAATATTTTCACTGAGTCCTCGAGAAAATCTGAAAAGATTACCATCATGCACCTCTGGACATTTATGGTCATTTTCTACTAAACAAACGTGATTAGTGGCTCCCAAATCAGGTATCTAAGAATTATGGTCATTTTTTACTAAACAGGTTTCCAGAAGTAGTAAATCATATTTACCTTCCTTCTTTTTCTTCTTCTCGACGAGGTATTTGGGGTAATTGCATTTCCAATTACCATCCACATTTAGAGATGTCCAAAAAATCCGTAGGGTCGAGGCCTCATGGGGACCCGCCTCGATCGAGACAGGGAATCCCCGAATACATGGGGAATGGGGGAGGGAGTGGGGAATTTTTTCCCCCGTTTACAATTCGGGGCCGGGGACGGGAATATATTCCCCGTCCCTGACCCCAACCTCAGTCTCACCCCATCCCGACTTTGTATATAAATTATAAATTATATATATTCATATTAATAGTGTAGAATTTATTAAGATAATTATGGATGTTTTAATTATTTAAGTTCAAGATTTTTATTACTTTAATTCTTTAGATGTTATAATATTTGAGATAGGATGTTCTAAATGTTGAATTTTAATCTTTATAAATATGAGAATTTAGCATTTTAATTATATTTTTTAAATTGCATGTGTATTATTGTTTTAATTAGTAAAATTGATAATATTTCATTTAAATGAAAATTCCATTGA
This sequence comes from Benincasa hispida, assembly GCF_027475165.1. NCBI lineage: Eukaryota > Viridiplantae > Streptophyta > Magnoliopsida > Cucurbitales > Cucurbitaceae > Benincasa > Benincasa hispida. The sequence goes on along the minus strand of NC_143489.1, from coordinate 50,846,093 downwards.
AAATGTTTAAAGAATTGTAAAAAAAATATATTTAATTGAAATTAAAAAAATATTAGAGAAAAATAAAGGCATGGAATTTTCCCCCGAGGGGAACCCGATCCCCGCGGAATCCCCACAGGGAATCCCCGCCTCGTTCCCCGTGGGAAAATTCGTAGGGATGGGGAACAGAATAGGGGCAGGGATGGGGAAGGCTTCCCCGTCCCCGCCCCGCCCTATGGACATCTCTATCCACATTGCAATGAAAGCACTTGCCCTTGTCGGCCACCTTGACCTTACCTTTGCCTTTCCCAACAATGGAGCCTTCCCCTTCCTTCCTTTCTTTTTCTAGATTTTCTTAGAACCAAAAGATGAGTGAGTAGACTTAGTTCCCAAGGATAAACCCTTGTGAAACTTTTTGGAATAGATAACATTTGCCTCCCCTTCTAGTGGTCCCTTACCTTTCATAAGGGACTGATAAGTTTGTAACTCATTCAGAATGGTAGTTATAATGTATTGTACTTTGTTCATAACCGAATTGCCAGAAATTGAAGAAAACTCTCCGGAAGAGATTCTAAATTAAAGAACACCTGACTTTACTTGTCGATGATCGCGCCGTTCATTTTGGCAACATTGAACTAGACCATCAGGTTGAGAACATGTTCTCTCAATGATTGGCCTTCCTTTATGCGCGCATTGTAAATGTACTTAAGGGTCTTGTGGAAGATTTGATTGGACGGTTGTCCAAACATCTTCTGGAGGGGCTCGTGCTTCTTAGTAAGAATGTTAGACAGACTTGCTTAGATCTAAACTCAAGCTTTGTCATTGGCCTTCGTCCAGCAGTCATAAGCATCCTTCAACCTTGGGATGTATTACGAATGGGGATTGGAGGATATTCCTCCATCGAAATGAACTGCAGATCATCAATAACCAAAATTGTATTCATATTAGATTTCCACATCACATAGTTCTCTCCAGTTAATTTATCATTTTTAAGCAAAGAAATAAGTGAGGAATTCATGTTGAAACAACAAATGACCGTATTAGTTATATTTTTCTTAACCCATTACACAATTATCCAATCAATTTAGCAAAAAGCATGTGTAATCATATAACCCTAACTAAACTATTGATTTAGTTTTTGCAACGATACATAGAGTTTTAGAGCAACAGCCACCGAAGGGTGATCAACTACTCCTTCCCTGAATTGAGACAATCTCAGCTAATACTAATACTAGAATAACTCTTATTCCTATAGTTTTTAGATACCATTTTTCGATCAAGGATTCATTAACTAACTTAATTTATCCCGTAAATATAACCTTGTCATTTTTTATTCCTAGAGGTACACTTCAACGAGCTACCGAAAGGAAAGAAAATTGTTGAAGATTAACTTAAGAGACCCTATCCATTACTGAAGTTTGCGTTGTTTCGACTTCTATGATTAGGCCCTTCAAAGAGATGTTCGCTCCAAAACAACACCCAGGTGGACCATAGGAATCTCACGATGCAATCTAATGGAAGAAGTCGTAGGATATGTTGACACGTGTCCCTCTCCCACTTATTATGAACACTTTCCCTATTCACCTTGCTTGACCCATGCAAACACTTTCTGAAGAGAGGTCACGTTCAAGGCGACACGAAGTCGAGCACGAATCTCACGGTATAAACTCTTAAGGACGTGAGAGCTAAAATTTGATATATCTCATATACCAATTTTCTCCCATTAAAATATTCTAATATTTTTAGGGTTTCATTATACTTAGTTAAAAAACGACTAATAAATTTATCTAAGTCCTTTTAATTTTCTCAATATAACATTTATATTGAATGATTTGACAATACTTGATTTCATTTATTAAACTTTTTAATAAAATCAATCCTTTGTTACACGCTTATATAATATTTGCCCAATTCACATTCCAGGTCAATTCCAAGGTGGAGGTATTTCGTGTGAAGGAATCGAAATCTCGCGGAAGCGTGTCAATGCCTTGCATTTAGACATTCGATTTTTATGAAACCAAAAACAATAAATATGCATTTGTAGGATAAACATTCAAACAAAACTATAAGCATGCTAGAAAAGAGAAAGAATAGAAGAAATCAAAACTCACATTTGTTGGTTCTTTTAGCTTTCCTCTTCCATTGTTATTAACAATCTCGAACTTTTCCAATGAAGGACACTACCAACAAAGTTACCTTGTTATTCTCTAAGATTCCAAAGAATTTGGAAGAGTCTCCAAGTACTTTTGAGGAGGAAAAGAGTAGAGAATTTTTAGAGAGAAGTTAGAGAGAATGTGGAGGCTTAGAGTCTAGGTTTTTGTGTAATAAAAAAACCCTTGCCCTAAATGGGCTATAAAGACACATTTATATGGAGAAGGGTTCTCCACGTATTTCCTTTTATACCCTTGGTGCTAATTAATTAAATAACTCTTATTTAGTTAATCGACACATTAATTAAATGACTATATATTAATCCTATTTAATATACATTTAATTAATTATCATAAATATCATATATTTATACTAACTTCCAATCTCCATTATTTCTTAATCAATTAATTAACCATTAACTAAGCAATTAAATCATATTTAATATGAAGTTAATTAACACATAAATATCACATATTTATATGTATACATCTCTTTATGAATCTAATTCATATAAATCTAATATTTGAATCTTATTCAAATATATCTCTCTTACATAATTTGGATATAGATCATATCTATAATTAACTATTATATATTAATCTCATTAATATAAAATTCTCTAATTTGATTTTGAACAATTTAAATCATTCCTCATTATTATCCTTTAGTGAGCTAACAAGGAGACCTTATGGACCTACAGATTAGAAGCTCCAATGATATGAAATTAATTGATTAAACTCCTTTAATCCAAATAATCAATATTCATTAACTACCGATCACTCCACTAAAGACCCATAGTTGCACTCTTCGCATTATAGATATATTTTTGTGTTCATGGATATAACCAATCAACAGAGTGATGACTCTTCACAAATGCTCATAACTACAACTGGATCAAAATATCGTTTTACCCCTAAGTTACATATAACTCGTTATACCATGGATTCCTCTAATGAACAAACAATTTACAGTCGAACTATAAACTAACATCTCTCAAGCCAATGAGAGGTTGAGGCCTCATTATTCAAGACATAGAACCAACTATTAAATGAGCAATTTGTCTACTTTCCTAAGGAATAGGAAGAAGTGAATTTCATCTTGTGTAGCTGTGTTCCTAGCTCCCTAATCAGACAAATCCCCAAAATGGTAAGCTTATTGAATCAGCTATCATGGTCACTCTCACCCATACAAATCAAAGAACTGTTGTCATAAATAGGAGTTCACAACTCACTCATGATTAGATCAAGTATCCTATGGTCATCCTAGTAAAATACTAGTTTCTTCAAGTAATGGTGTTATAAAGAGAAACTAATTATTTCGTGGTCCGTTGTATGTATAAAATCCTTTATATAGGATACCCTCACTCACATGCCTTTACATGAACAATATAGTTCATATTGTTCGTAACACTTACATCTCATGTAACAATCACTAAGTGGGTCGGATTTGTAGTATTACCAGGATAATACCTTTTAGGTTATTACTTGAACATGAACCACCTGTATGTCAACCACATATAACTTCGGATCTTAGTTTATTGGATTGAATTAATGTTGTCTAAATGTCAAATAAAATACATATGATTTTATTAGATAAATAATTTGTGTTAACAAAACTGCAAACCATGAGATACACTAGATTTAAGACATCAATCCCAACATTGTTTCTGTCAGCTTAAATACCCTCGCCTAGACAAAACGTTTCTTAGACAAAGTTCCTTTATGAGAAATTATTTTATAAATTAAATCTTTTAATGAAATTCATTTTAATCCTATTAAAACCAATTAAAAGATTAAGTCATTTCTAATCTCATTAGGAATACTTCCAACATAATTTTGGTGAATTAATTTTAAACCATTTAAAATTAATTTGGACCTATGTTGCAAGCGACTTTTGATTATAGATTTTAATCTATCTCATTAAAAACATAACACTTTTATTTTAACACTTTATTAAAACCTATAAATTTGCATCTAATGACATTGATTAAATACAACAATTATATTAATCTAAGTAATGTCATGCTCAATGCAAATTCCATTTTCATTTGATAAATTGAACACTTATATTAATCATACATGAAAATCAAGCATTCACGTATATCATTCCACCATTCATTATAACAATTATAACATAGCTTGATTCATGAACATGCTTAATGTGATCATACTTCCTTATAACATAACACTTATATTATGATGTATGAGCGTGCTAATTTAATCATGCATCCATACAATATAACCCTTATATTTAATTATGATACATGAACATATTTATCCTAAGGTAGGAATTTTTGAATCTATATGGCATACAATATGTAATATGAAGTCAAACATTAATCTAAACATACATCTAATGCGTAATTAAATTAATTTAAACAAAAAAAATTGGACTAATTTTGGCTCCTTAAAACAAAATTAATTAATTAAATTAATATAACTTTTATACCAATTTAATTAATTAATCTTAAAAATAATAGAAAAGCCAAATTAGGTAAAAAAAAAAAAAAAAGAAAAAGAAAAAAAAACAAGCCCTTCAGCAGCCTCCTTATTGTGCGCACCGTCAGGATCTGTCACATACTCGGAGTGTTGCGGCGCTACGAATCAGTTTGCATATTGCCTTGCCTCGTAGCATTGTAATGCTAAATGGCATAATGCCCTTCTTTTGTGCATTTTCTGCTCTGAACTTGCCCTAAACACCTCTGTTTCCTGATCTCTTCAGCAACACTTGCTCTTTCGATTGACACAAATTTACAGACTCAATGCAAAAAATAAATGCCCAAAAAATACAACGGTCCTTACATTTTAATCACATTAAAAGTAATCTAAGTGTAAAAATTGAAAACATCCAGTCTTGCAAACCTTCATTCAAAATGTAGATTTAAAAACCCACCTCTAAACTGGTTTTTGTTTAAAAAAATATGAAGAATGAAGATGCAAGAAATTGGCTCTGATACCAATTGAAGGGATCGAATCCCAAGCGGAAGCATGTGAACGCCTTGGATCCCAAAAATCGATTTTTTAATAAACAAAAACAATGTTCTAAAACAGAACTCGTGAAGGATAAACATGTTAAAAGCATGCTTTAATGAAGGGAAACTAAGAGGGAGAACTGTTTCTTACCTTTGAAGATTCCCAAGCTTCTAAAAAGATCCTCTCCGTTTTCCAACAAACGTCTCCTCAATCGATCTTAAACACGAATGCCTCCTCAATCGATCTTGAACACTACCACGAGAATAACCTTATTATTCTCTAGAATTCCAATAGAATGATAGGTGGTATGTAACTATTAGAAGCAGAAGAGGTTGAGAGATTTCTTTGGAGAGAGTAGAGAGGATTTTCTTTTGGTGGCTAGGTTAAAATTCACCAAATGAATTTATGCCCTAAAAGGGCCATAAGGAAGAATTTATATGAAGAAGGGTTAACCCCTTCTCCAAGTCTTTTCCAATTTACCCATGTGCTTAATTAATTAAATAGCGTTTATTTATTTAATTAGCACATTAATTAAATAATCATCTATACATTAAATCCAATTTAACATATATATTTAATTAACGTAAATAAACATCTTATGTTTATGTGCACCACCTCTTTATTAATTTAATTGATAAATTCTTTATAAATCTAATTCGCTTGAATTAAATATTTGAATCTCATTCAAATATTTCTTTGTAGCTTAATTTAAGTTATAGATCACATCCATAATCAATTACATATTAATCACATTAATATACAATTTCCTCAATTTGATTTGAGCAATTCAAATCATTCCTCTTTAATATCCTTTGGTGAGTTAACAAGGAAATCTGGTGAACCTACGGATCAGAAGCTCCAACAATATTCATTAACTGGCGGTTCACTCCACTAAAGACCCGCAACTGCACTTTTCTCACCTACAGATATATTTCTGTGTCCATGGATATAGACCAAAAACAACAACTTGATCCTTCACGAGTGTTCATAACGCCAACTGGGTCAAATTATAATTTTACCTTTGGGTTACCTCTAACTTCTTAAGTATCAGTGCTCCTCTAATGAATAATCTATTTATAGTACAACCAATAAACAGAAACCCCTTTCAGGCCAATGAGAGGGTAGGGCCCTTTGTTCAAGTCCCAAAGACATCACTTAAGGAACACTCATCTACTTATCCTGAAGTCGGTAAGGAGTGAATTCTTTCTTGTATTATTATGTTTCTAGCTTTCTACTCAATCTTGTCTGCAAAATGGTAGGCTTATTGAGTCGAGAAACTGACCACTCTCACCCATACAAATCAAAGGACATTCCCCCGTGAACAGAAGTTCATAATACACTCAGGATTAAGACTAAGCTGTCTAGGTCATCCAATTGAAATAGGAACCTAACTAGTTAATGACATTACGTCTAGTGGTTACTATTTCACGGTCCGGTCTTATGCAAACTCATTACATAGGATACCCTCATTCGTGTGTCACCTACACAAACGTGGATCTTTGTGTTTGTATCAAATACAAAGTGGATCGTATCCATAGTGTCACCAGGATAAGGTACCCAGCCTTATCCCTATACTATAGACCCTTTAGGTTGTATCTTGAATGTTGATCCTTATGTCTCTACATATAGCTCAAGACTCATAAGGTAGTCTTGGATGTTAGTTAATTGGATTTAGGGTTATTAAGACAAAATAGAATACAACACAATCAATACCATTTATTGAATTAACATTGATAACTCTTTATTGATAACGGTCAATTAATAACATTTACTATCTATGAGTTTTAGGGCGTAAACCCAACAAAATTTTCATAACCATCAGTTATATAGGGAGGCAAGATTTAGAGTGCTTGATCATAACTTCTATCATGTTCCTTGTTCACTACTCAGAATTTATTAGGTGCTTTGGATGACACGTATATCAAGGTCAATGTATTTGCAGTTCATCGTTTGAGGTATAGAATGAGGAAAGGTGAAATAGCAATGTACATGCTTGTTGATTTCAATACGAATAGAGAATTCATACTTATCATTCCAAGATGGGAAGGGTCTGAAATAAAGTATGCTTTAGAGTCTGACCAATGAAAAAAAAGTGGTAAACATTCTTGTTCAATTACTAGGTCAATACGAGACAGGGTGAAACTCATGGGTATAATATTTAGGAGCCAGGAAAATACTCACAATTTCTTGTCTACCTCGATGGAGTTCAAATTTATCCACTACATTGAGTTGTTGAGAAGGAATGGATGATGCACATGCTCTAATTGGTTTTTGTTGGGATCTTCAATCACCCATCATATATCTCATTAAGTTTTTTGGATGCAAGTACTTATATGTCGCTACTATCTTTATGCTTCTAGCAATTTTTTGTTGATATAATGATCTTTTTTAGGTGACTATACATTTGTATTAGAACCTTATGAAACTAAATTGTAATACAAACATATTTCTTTAAAATTTGTAATGCAATGTCCCCTTATTGGCCTACTATGTATTAAATAAGGTTTATAAATCTAACTTGTGTTATTAATTTCAATTAAAATAAATATTTAAATAAATTTATAAAATTGACATAATAGAAATAAATCAAGAAATGACAATGCTATAATTTATGGAAAATTTTCTTGCTATCATTTTCAAATTTGTATGAAAGGACTTAGAGAAGGAAAAAATAGATAAAGGCTTAAAATAAACTTCAGAACTCCAAATTTCACAATTCTGTACCACAAACACAGACTTCATAACTCTAGACTACACACCTATGTACTCCAAACACAGACTTCATAACTCTAGACTACACAGCTCTATACTTCAAATACAGATTTCACAACTTCACAAACATCGCAAATCTCTAGACTTCATAAACCTACTCACAATTCCAGATTTCTGAAGTCCACTCCTTGAGCCAAATAGTAGGGGTATTCAAATAACTCGATAACCCGAACAACCCGGACTACCCAACCCAAAATGTAAGGGTTGGGTTAGTTTTGTTCTTGGGTTAGGTTGGGTTGAAATTTTTCTATTTTTATTGGGTTGGGTTGGGTTGTGGGTTGGCTAAAAAGAAAATTTGGGTTGACCCGACAAATACCCTCAACCCAACCCAACCTAAACCAAGAACAAAACTAATCCAACCTAACTTCCTCTTTGTGTAAAGTTTGATTTCGTTATATTGATTAATTTTTGAATTTTTAATATTTTTCTTTTAAAATTGTTATGATATTTGTCTTTGTTTAAAGTTTACAATAAATATCATAGATATTTGGTATTTAGCATCTTAATTTTATGAGATATTAATTATTAGTCATGTATTCTATATAAATTTACATATTTTTCATTAAAAAAAAAGTTATAACCCGACAACCCAACCCGAATTTTAAGGGTTGGGTTGAAAACTTTATTTGGGTCATTTGGGTAGACAATCAAACCAACCTGAAATTTCGGGTTGGTTCAAAAAATACCCTCAACCCAACCCAATCCAACCCAACCCATGTACACCCCTAGTATTAACATCGTTTACTATTAACACTGATTAATTTTACTTTTTGATGACCTAGATAACTTTATCTGAATTTTGAGCTGTCTTTGAACTCCTGTTTATTCACGATTCTCCTTTGATCTACATAGGTGAGGGTAAGCCCAGCGTCGCTGCTCAATATGCCTCTTATTTTCAGGGATAAGACCAGGTAGATGGCTTGGGACATAGAATTTGCAAGATGGAATTCACTCATGCCCATTTTAAGGATAGTAGACCGATTGTTCCCTTAAAGGCTGATCCCGGGTCTTGAACAAGGGACCCATCCTCTCATTGGCCTAAAAGGGAATGGATTTAGTGACTATGATCATAAATCAGTTGTTCATTAGAGGGACAATGGTACTTAAGGAGAAAAGATGTAACTTAGAGGTATTTCGTTATTTGACCTAACTGAGGTTACGAACAACATGTGAAGGATCAACTTATTGATAACGGTTATATCAAATGGACACATAATATATCTACAGTGTGGGTAGTGCAACTACAGGCTATAGTGGACAGTCTTGTTAGTTAACGAATGTTGATTAACTAGGTTAAAGAGTTTGACTGGTTAGTCTCGGATCGTTGGTGCCCATGATCTGTAGGTCCATTTGGTCTCCTTGTTAGTCAATACGGACAAAATTGAAGAACTAGAAGAAGTGAGAATTTGAAATGTTCAAATTCGGTCTTAAGGGAGAATTATATTTTATATGAGATATAATTTGCAATTAAATAATTAATTTATTATTTATTTTTTTTAGAGTATACTTTATCATTAGCATGAAAGTATTTTCTTAAACTTGATTAATGTGATTAATCAAAGCTAGGTGTCTTAAACAAATTAATATGTGATATTAAATTTATTTAGTTTTATTTAATTGAAATTGTTTTAATTAAATAATTTCCAAATTTTGAAAATTATTTTTCATTTTGTATTAAAAAAATTAGTTAGTGGAAAAATCCAATTGTTGGATTTTTCCACTAACTAAGTGGACATTGAAGTGGCATTTCCCAAGCTTGACACCTAGAGATTACATCCTAATGGAGTTTGAAGTGGAAGACATGTAAGATGAGATTTTGCATGGAATTTGTCCATAAATTGTCTTGTTTTTGAAATTGAAAATGACTAATTCTTCCTTGAAAATTAACTTAAATTCTTCCACCAAATTCTCTTTACTCTCCTACTTAATATAGTGAAATTCCCTTATTTTCACTAACATAACGGTCCCACAACTATGTTCTTCAACCGAAAAATATCGGGATTCACCGTTGGTGGTGTCGATCGAGCTCGGGAAAAGAAGATTTCAATGGAGTCAACAAAGGTTGTATTTTCTAACCCTTTAAGCATGCTTATTCTCTGTTTTAATGCAATTAGGACGTTATCGATTCTTCGCTTCTGCTATGCATGCTTTGTTTTAGTTCCAACAGACGCATACATGTATAGGACAAAGATGGAGAAGACATCTCAAAGTAGGAGGTGGTAGGGAAGTAGGTGGTGGTAAAGTAAGGAGAAGACACTCCAAAAGTTTAGAAGAAGGAGGTGTCATGCATTGAGAGCGTTAAGAGATGATGAGGATAGTCTCCTAAAGGCCTATGAATACCACCCCAAGGCTTCACTTCAGCTCATAACACAATTTCCCTTCAAAAGACATTGGAAAGAGTGATTGAGGGCGAGTTTGGAGAAGGCCTTGCGTTAATCATAAAGAGCATGCGTTAATAGAAAGAACCATGCGTTGATAAAAATAGACAGAGTGCATGTGTTGTCCAGGCATTGAGGGTAGACTGTAACACCAAGTTCAAATGAGGAGTTTTCCCAAACTACTCGTGCAAATCAGGTGATTCTTAAGCCAAAATCTCAAAAATTGAGTGTAGTTTTTGTATGAGGGCTGCTATAAGAAAATTCTAAGTTAAGGGCTATAAAAATTGAAGGAAACCAAGAAGTGTTCGCAGAATTAGGGACAACCGAGTAAGATGAATTAATCTTGAGATTCTGAGCTCTTGCGGTGGAATTTAAAGTTCAAATTTTAAGGTAAGCCTGTTAAGACAATTCAGAATAGATTGGTAGAAGGAAATGTCTTGATAAAAGGTTTGGAAATTAAGTTATTAAACGACTAAGTTGAATCAGGAAATCTTGAACAAGCAAGCAGCTTGAAGGGCTAGATGTTGAAGATGGTGCCGCTAGGAAATTGGCTAAGTACTCAATGCCTACTAATGCTTGGCGTTGAAAGGATTGACATCAAAAGGAGGGCTATCTTAAAAGGATTACCCAAAGACCGTGAGCATTTATATTTTTTAATGTTTGGATGTATTATATATTTGTACTAGTTTGGTAAACTTGGCATGATCTGAAAATATGTTTGCTTGGATTATAATTATTATTCTTTTGTTTGGATGATTATTTTCTCTGTGAGTCTTGGTTTGGATGTTTGTTCCTATTGGTTTGACTGGAAACTGGAAATTGTACCTGAGATATTATTAGCATACTTCGTGGACGTTTGACTGGAATTGTTAGTATATCTGGTTGGGGTTATCCACGTGCCCGAGTATGTCTAGCAGGAATTGTCGACATGTCCACATTCGATGAGTTGTTTGGGGTACAGAAAATTGTTTCCTCAAACTGGTTCATGGTGATTTGCTATGTAATTTGAGGATTATGTGATCATGCCAACTTCGTCTCATTTATTAGACTGAATGTATATATTCGATGGTCGTATATGCTGTGATATTGCTTTCCCAAAAATGTTTGGGAAGCAAATAATATTTTAGTTCGAACTCACCACTCACTAAGCACTCTCGCTCTTGTTTTCCAAATGTTTTTCTAACCCCCCCCCCCCCAGGTATCAGAAAAAGGGCGATGGATTGTGCTTAGAACCAGTCGGCGGAGTGATTGTAGAAATCACTTCGTATCGGAAGCTGTATTAGGATGGTTTAGACTAATACAGTGTAACTGAATGTATTGTATAAAACACTTCTAACTGAAATAGCTCACTTATGATTTGTAATAGGGAAACAAAATCCTAAATAGTAGAAGTTCCTAATATCTGTAGTCCTCACACTCCCTTTCGGGTGAGAGTGGTGAGCTTGGGAGGGGATGTGATAGAATGATCCCGTGTCAATTCTGAATACAAATATGAGTGCTCCCCTTCAAGTATGGTGATGTCACCTATGAGTTTTATGGCGACATGCCCGTAATCTCCAATCACAACCATCTACTGTTTGCATCTCACATACCAAATATTTTGATTTGATTCTACTACCACAACCTCATAGTGTTTTGTCACGTAGTATTTTTTTACAACAAGTTGTAAATCTTCTTTAGTGTCAAACAATATTCCTTTTTGTATTAAACTAGAATTATCTACACATCTACTCCTTTCCCCCAATGTTGTCCCCTGTTCACATGTCGAATTAGTAATTTTCCAATATATTTGTGTGAACATATATGACAATACCAACTCAAGATCATGTTCCCCACTTCTATCTTTTCCAAATAATTCATCAAGTTCAACATCAATATCTTTGTCTCCACCGTTTCAAGGTTCAAGAATGACTAAATCTTGACGCATCGACGTATTTACTTAAATTTTGACAATTCTTATAGTTGACAAAAAAAATATGTTAATAAGAAAAAGTTTTGAATCCAAACACCAAACTTTTAAACCCTCTTTTTGTCACAACTTTTAATATTTCAAACAATCTAAACATTTTCTTAAATCAACTCAAATAAAAAAAAAATAGATATGTGAATTAGCCCAATGAAAATCTATGAATCATACACTTAAATCAACCAAAATGAAAACAAAATAATAAATTGCGAAAATTAAATAATAATAATAATAATAGTTACACTCTCCAAAATAGAAAACTGCGGAAATTAAAAAGTTCAGGAATCCATCAATAGCAGATTAAAAACCTAAATTGTAACATGAGGAAGAAATTGGCAGTTGAAAACGGTTTTGATGGATTTGCTTCTTAATTCTATTTTAAGGAAATATCAATAAAATGTTCTTTGTCAATTGATATTTTTGGAAAAATTATACAAATAAAAATTAAAATCAATTGTTTAAATTGATAAAGAAACCAACTTCATGTTTTCTAAACAAGTTATTATATACATAATATTCGCATAATTGACAATTTTTTATTTGTTTGCTTTTGTGACAGTGACATAAAATGTGGGAATGTGTCTTGATTAAAATGCTAGAGGTTGAAGTCTTAATAATAATAATGTCTAAGCTATTATAACATTTGTATTGATTATTGGTTTTATTGTAAGTATATATTAGGTTGCAAAATGCAAGAACTATAAACTTGAATTTAAAATATGATATTTGACATATGTTTTAAGCTGTGAGTACATAACAAAGGCCTTTAAAATTTGAAGGAATGTATGAATAAAAAGGGAGGCAGAAAACTTGATTAGCATGAAATTGGTCATAGCTCCATGCTCCCAAAGAAAATACAAAAAAAAAAAAAAAAAACTTAACAAATGTTCAATTTTACAGAGTAATGAATATTAGTTCTTTTTTGTGCTACACAATTTCATATCAATTAAAGGGAGAAAACATGATCAAAATCTAAGTATTTCTCCAAAGGATTTCATGATGTCAAGATTGCGTACCATAGAAATTTGATGATCGAACAAAAAATCTATGAATGCATTTTTATAATTTGAAAAGGCATAAACCACTTTACTACCTAAAAGCCATCCAAACTCACTCTTAAAAAGAGTCCACCAAATGGTTTGAAGATAAATTTTCAATAACTCGGAGAAATACTTATATTAACAAAACGAGTGACTTGATTCCATTTACACTGAGCAAACAATTACTTATTTTAACAAAAAAAAAAGAAAAGAAAATAAGTGTATAATGGCTTTTTGCAATGATCAATGGCCGCTTGGATTGCCTTCTCGCGTTCTTCTGTTGACGATAGGTATGATGAACCTTAGCTTTGTATGCCTCCTTGTCGGAGCACGTTGGAGTGGCTCGACGATGAAGACTAACAACATCGAACTTTCAACTGGCTTTTTGTGAAATATTTCTTGATCACCTGCATCCTTTTAACATGTAACGACTTGGAATCATCGCCACGATTCTTCGACTCTTTTCTGAAGAATCTGGAAATAGAAAAACATTTTTGGTTCAACAGATTAGTGGCGGTGACAGAGGTAAGGCGGGTGGGGTTGTTTTGGGAGGAAGAGCAAGAGAAGCTGCCAGTGGAGTCGCAAAAGGCAGTGGTAGCGACGGAGTCAGCAGAGGAGAAAGAGTGAAGATCGATGTTGTAACCAAACTTGAGAGTGGCCATCATAGAGATGATAATCATCGGAATCATCTTGGCCTCGAATTTAACTATGGCCAGAGCCACGGGAAAGGTTGCCGTTGACATAATAATAGGGAGAAAATCAAATAGGGAGAGCGAGATTTTGAGATGGTTTGAATACATTTTTATAGACCAAGAATAGAATGGAGAAAATCATTTCATTCCAAAATTAAACTTATCATCCATTTACGCTTGATTGTCTCGTCTAATTAAATCATACCATATCAATTTGAGGCAATTAAGCTGTAAAATCCCTATTTTTTTTAAGGAAAATTTAAGTTAATTATCTCAAATTGTTGAGTTTTAGTTTCCTAATCTTTGGAATTTGGAAACAAATTGTTACAGTTGAAGAAGTTTTATTGGTTAATGTGGATCCTTTGAACATGAGTTTGAAATGAATTGGAAGAGATAATTGAATTATTTGTATAAGAAATTTTGAGTTTTTGTGAAATTTGAAAGAGAAAAGGGGAAATTGTGGTTTTAAGATTTTACCCTCTTTAATTTTGGAACTTGGATCCAAAATTTAAGTAAAGAATTAGGAAAAGATAATTGGTTTATTTGGAAGTAATTAAATCAAGTATTTAAAAAGTTTTGTAAATTTAGAAGTTAGAAATTAATTTTGGGATTTAGAATTTTTTGGAAAGAAGAGATTTAAAGTTGGTGAATTTATTTTTAGGTTTATTTAATTAATTGGAGAAGAGGTGAAAGATTTGAGTTTGATATGACATATTTATTAAGGAAAGAAAATATATATATATATTAAAAGAGTTTTGTAATTTAAGAAAAGAAAAGGAAAGAATATATATGGGTTGTGTTGTGGGTTGGCTAAAAAATAATTTGGGTTTACCCAATCCAACCCGAATTATATATATATATTCCTTTTTGTTTAAAGTTTGATTTCGTTGTATTGATTAATTTTTTATATTTGTCTTTGTTTGAAGTTTACGATAAATATCATAGATATTTGGTATTTAGCATCTTAATTTTATGAGATATTTATTATTAGTCATGTGTTCTATATAAATTTATATATTTTTTATTAAAAGAAAAAGTTATAACCCGACAACCCAACCCGAATTTTAAGGGTTGGGTTGGGTTGGGTTGAAAACTTTATTTGGGTTATTTAGGTAGCCAATCAAACCAACCCAAAATTTTGGGTTGGTCCAAAAAATACCCTCAACACAACCCATGTACACCCCTACCAAATAGCCCCTAAAGCATTCCTTCTAGAAACTTAAAGGAAGATTTAGATATGTAGCCTACTTCAAAGACAATGTATCACATTGGTATAAAAGCTTAAATTAATTTACATATATAGAATTCTACAAAAACTTGAGACAAATTTAACACTATTGCACACACTCTCTTGAGATAACCTATATATGTTATACAAATTCATAATCCCCAACCACGATGTTGTAACAAACTTGAGAGTGGCCATCATATATATATTTTTTAATTGTTTATTAATAAAAAAATATCATCGATTTTAATAGGTAATTACCTTTTATTTCTTTTAACATTAAATGCTATATATTGTAACTCAGTTTGGCTTAATATTTACTAGATAACCTATATATGTTATACAAATTCATAATCCCCAACCACGAGTTACAAAATTTGAATTATATTTTGTAACACACACTTTCTCATGTCCTATTAATAATATTTGTATGGTATCTTCACACACCTAATAAAAATAACACATATGTTTTCTATTTTTCTTACATCCATCTCTCTCGTATTCTTATTTTTGTTATTTTCTTCATTTTATAACATGTTATCAATGCAGGTCTTTACCATTTCATTTGCAAAAGGTGGGTTTTTTTTCTTCGTTTTTGTGATTTAAATCATGAACATTCTATATATACAATGTATATATATTAAATACTTCATATATACATTGTGTATAGTTTAAACCGCGTTGACACCATAATATTTTATTCATATCAGCATGTTATTTACATATTATAATTATAAAGTTATTATTTGTTTATCATAATTTTATGATTGAATTTCCCTTATGCGTTATATGTTTGTCTTGTTATTCATATATGTAAATAATATATGTTATATATGTATAAGTTGAATTGTTCGTCTTATTTTATATACACGATTCATCTTATTTTAGCTAAGTTTAATATTTGGTATCATTCACAAAATTGCACTAAATGCTTTTATCATTTTATCTAATTGTTGTTAATCATTATATATAACATTTATTTTATGAGCATTTGTAAAGTTAATTAAATTGTCAAATCAATATTGGAATTGATATATTTGTATATTATGTATACTCACTATTGCAATTTTTTTCTTTGAAATCATTTATGTATGCTTAACTTACTATGTATTATAATATGTATATACATGTAATGTTTTTCTTGATTCAATTTTCATAGTTAAATGAGAAATGCAAGATAAATTTCTATAAAAACACCTATAATTAAGCAACCTACAATTGTAACAAATTAATTCAACAACTTGAATCCCAACAACTCCCTATAGATCAACACCATCTCCAACTACTTCCATCTTACTAGTCACCTCATCAAAGCCCTACAAGCGAGCAACCAACTCAGTATTTTACTCTCACAAAAATGGGACCACTAGCATCAATCCACATTTAAGCTAATTAAAATTGTAACCAGATCACATGTCATTCTTGGACCTAATTATGTCTTTTGTCTTTTATTATATTTTAGCTAGTTACCATTAGTCAATGATTTCCTTATAAAACATCAAGGGAGAGTTTGGAGTACTGAGTTTGTTATTATAGTCAGTGGATTAATTTGTAGGTTATAATAGTCAAGTAGTCTATACTTGTGGTGCAAACTATTTTAGTTTGGGTAAGAAATCTTAAACACTATAATAAAAAGGGAAAGGGAAGATGAGCAAGAAATAGTAAACACTAATAAAAGGGGATTTGAAATAGTAATAATGTAGTCAATTGTAGGTTATAATAGTTGCAAACTGTTAGGATTTGTGTCCTAAATCTCTTTGTAATCTCGTAGTTTGTAAACTTTGTATTAATACATTTTTGTTAATAAAATAAGTATTACTTTATAATCATATACTCAATCCAATAATCTAAAATCTGAGGTTATTTCATGTAATTTAAACGAGTATGTAGAGATTTTTTTTTAAATAATGTTATTTTAATATTTATTGACAAAAATAGAATTGGTTTGAAAATATTGAAAAAAATAAGGTTGTAAATCTTGGACGGGTTTCACGAATACCGATTCAACGGATAAATTGTGTACCCGGTCCACGATTTCTCAGCCACATGTCAAGTAAAGATTTAAGGCTAAATCATAAATGAGGTTTGACCATTTTGGAAGGGACGTTAATGTTTGACCATTTAAAATAATATAAAGAAATAAATGGAATGGACGTTAATGTTTGACCATTTAAAATAATATAAAGAAATAAATGGAAGCGACGTTAATGTTTGACCTTTTTTTAAACAAAATGTTTGACCATAAAAGATCAGGCATTTCTTTTGTTACAGAATTTGAAAATATTGATTTCTATATTTGATCACTAATGACATTATATATACCAATTAAATTTAAAATCTATTTATGAGTTTTTTTTAAGAAAATTCATGAATTATGCATTTTTTTAGAAAAATCATTTTTACGAATTAAAAACAAACATTTTTTTAGAAAATTCATGAATTGTGAATTAAAAACAAATATTACATTTGACTCGAATTTAATTTTAGGAATTTTTTAAAAATAATGTTATTTTAATTTTTATTGACAAAAATATAGTTCGTTTGAAAGTATTTACAAAAATAGAGTTGGTTTTAATATTTATGGATTTTGAAAGCAAATCCTTTCATTTTCTTTTTTAAAAAATAAACTGCTACCATTAACATGAAGTCGAGTTTTTTTTTTTCTTTTAAGTGAAACCTGGATATAATATTACGTTAACAAATTCATTGAAAGAAGCAAATTTTAATTTACCAACCTGAACAAAAATTGAATCTTTTGTATATTTCAAAATTTCACCTCAAAATTTTTTTCATTAAAATATATATATATATATATATATATACACCTTTCATTAAAATTTCATTTAATGCATAAATTAATATAATAGCGACGTAATTAATTCAATTTTTTCTCGAATTTTTTTATATGGTAACTTATTAATATGGGAAATTGTGAAAATTAAAACATAAAAAAAATGCAAATTGTGGACCCCCATCCATGAGTTTGGTCTCGAATTTTTTTAATATGGAAACTTATTAATATGAGAAATTGTGAAAATAATTAAAAAAATAAAAAATGGAAATTGTGGATCCCCTGTCCACGATTTGATCTTCATTGACCAAGTCACATGGAAGCCACAACAATAATCGTGTACCAGGTACATGGTTTTGCTACCCTATTTTTGTCAATGCTTTTCTCTTCCACCTTAGTTTTGTAATTTCTTTCCTATATACACTATTTTTTTCATTACTTTCAAAAATTCCATTATTCTTGAACTTAATCCTATGCAGAGACATACAAGTGGATATTGTTTAAATAATAACCTAAACGATCTGTAGTAGATGGTTAAGGCTGGGTATCTTATCCTGGTGACACTACGGATACGGTCCACTTTGTAGGTGTTACAAGTGTTGTAAAGTGCTACAAATGATCTGATCTTGATCTTCATGTAGAGACATGCGAGCGGGGTATCCTATACAAAGAGTTTGTATAAGATTGTACCACGAAATTATTAGTTTTTGTATATAATGCCGTTAATAATAGAGACTTACATTTCACTAGGAGGACCATAAGACCTGAACCCGAGTGAGTTGTGAACTCTTACTCATGAAGGCGGTCCTTTGATTTGTATGGGTGAGAGTGGTCAAGAATGCCTAGATTTCTAACTCAACAAGCCTACCATTTTAAGGATTCGTCCGACTGAGGAGCTGGGAACACAGCTACACAAGATCGAATTCACTCCTTCCTTGATGTAGGGGTAAGTAGATAAATTGCTCGCTTAAGGGCTGATTCCAGGTCTTGGACATAGTGGCCACACCTTCTCCTGGCTCGAGAGGGACTTGGTCATAGTGGGACTATGACTTATTGTTCATTAGAGGAATCAATGGTATTTAAGGAGTTAGATGTAACTATAGGGGTAAAATAATATTTTAGCCCAGTTGTACTTACGAACAATTTGTGAAGGGTCATTGTGCTATTGATTGGTTATATCCAATGGAAACAGAAATTTATCTGTAGTGCGAAGAGTGTAGTTGTCGGTCTTTAGTGGGATGACCGACAGTTAACAGATGTTTGGTAATTTAATTAAAGAGTTTAATTAATTATCCGACTACCGTTTGAGCTTTAATCTATAGGTCCATAAGGTCCCATCTGTAGCTCAACAGGGATTTAATCTTTGGATTAATTTGAAGTGTTCAAATTAATTAAAGGAAATAATTATATATGATATAATTGATTATAATGTATTTGATACATTATAAATGAGAGAAATTTGAATATGATTCAAATATTAACTATATGTTATTTATATTGAGATGAATTAAATATTTGGATATGATTCAAATATCAATTATATGGATGAGATTCATATAAGTGAATTTAATATAAATCACATTTATATTAAATGTCATGTATTGTTGAGAGAATATAAAATCTATAGTTTAAGTTGTATTTGATGTAATATAAAACTATAGGTTATATGTTATATTTGATATAACATAGTGTATATATATATGATCGAAACTAATTAAAGGGAATGAGTTACAACTCCTTCCACTCATTCTCTCATTTATTGTACGTGGGATTGAAGATGGTTGTAGATGATTATACTTCTTGAATTGGCTACGAGGGAAGAGTTCTTTGTAAAAAAATTTCCTCTCATCCTCTTCATCTCTTTTCCCTCCTCCAAGGATTCAAGGAATGCCCACAACTCTTGCTTGAATCCTTTATCCAAAGAGAATACAGAGGGTTCTCGAGTGGTGGTGTCCGTTCTTGAAGAAGGAGATCCACATGGAGAAGGAGTTACATTCTTGGCCCATACGAGGGAGTTCTTGAAGAAAGGGTTCTTCAAAGGTAAAGGTTTTTGAAACCTTAAGTATTTGTTTTATAGAATGTTGTAATTTTAAGTAAATGCATATCTTGTTGTTGTTTTACCGTAAAATTTTATATTCAATAAAAAATGGAATTTGGGATGATCTTTATTTCATGTAATTTAAACATTTATGTAGAGACATACAAATAGATCTTGTTTAAATAATAACCTAAATGGTCTATAGTAGATGGATAAGGCTGGGTACCTTATCCTGGTGACACTATGGATACGGCCCACTTTGTAGGTGTTACAGGTGTTGTAAAGTGCTACAAATGATCTGATCCTTATCATTCATGCGAAGATATGTAAGCGGAAGTATCATATACAAAGAGTTTGTATAAGACCGAACCATGAAATGATTAGCCTCTTTATATAACGTCGTTAATAATAGATACTTACATTTCACTAGGATGACCATAAGTGACATGACTTGAATCCTAAGTGAGTTGTGAACTCCTGCTCATGAAGGCGGTCATTTGATTTGTATGAGTGAGAGTGGCCAGATTGCCAACTCAACAAGCTTACCATTTTGGGGATTCGTTTGACTGGGTAGCTAGGAACACAGCTACACGAGATGAAATTCACTCCTTCCTCGATGTAGGGATAAGTAGATAAATTGCTCCCTTAAAGGTTGATTCTAAGTCTTGAACATAGTGGCCACACCTTCTCCTGGCCCAAGAGGGACTTGGTCATAGTTGGACTATGACTTATTGTTCATTAGAGGGATCAGTGATACTTAAGGAGTTAGATGTAACTACAGGGACAAAACGGTATTTTTGGCCTAATTGTACTTACGAGCAATTTGTGAAGGGTCATCGCACTATTGATTGGTTATATGCAATGGACATAGAAATTTAGTGCAAAGAGTACATTTGTCGATGTCTAGTGGAGTGACAAGCAGTTAACAGATGTTGGGTAATTTAATTAAAGAGTTTAATTAGTTATCCGAGTACCGTTGAGCTTCAATCTACAAGTCCATAAGGTCCCTTCTGTAGCTCAGCATTGATTTAATTGAGAATTAATTTTGGATTAATTTGAAGTGTTCAAATTAATTGAGGGAATTAACTATATATGATATGATTAATTAAATTAATTAATATATGTGATATAATTAATATAATGTATTTGATATATTATAATATAAGGTATTATAAAAGGAATTTGAATATGATTCAAATACTAATTATATGAATGAGATTCATGTAATTAATTTAATATAAATATGATTTATATTGAGAGGAATTAAATATTTAGATATGATCTAAATATCAATTATATGGATGAGATTCATGTAAGTGAATTTAATATAAATGTGATTTATATTAAATGTCATTTATTGATGAGAGAAAATAAAATCTATAAGTTATGTTGTATTTGATGCAATATAAAACTATAGGCTATATGTTATATTTGATATAACATATAGTGTATATATATAATATTAATTTAATTGAAATCAATTAAAGGGAAGGAGTTTTAACTCCCTCCCCTCATTCCCTCAGTTAATTTACGTGGGATGTGGTTAGAGATTCATCTTCTTCCTCAATTATCTATGAGAAGTATTCTCACTGGAAAATTTCAAAAATTCTTATTTCATCATGACTTTGATCATCCTCTTCATTTGTAGGATTCGTCAATATGATGAGTTTTGGCTTCACCATCAAGGAACCTTTTGTATTTATATCAAAAGACAACTTCTTATTCATGCATGAAAGGACGACTATGAATCTTCTCGTCGTTGTTTTCTTCTTGAAATGGTCCTGCCTTCAAGGTTTCATCTTCGTTTTATGTTGATCGCTTGTCATCTCGAGACGATAAAAAATAGGTGTTGAAGGTCAATCTTTCTTTGATGTGCAGATACTTAGTCTCTTGAAAGCTGAAGTTAAAATTGCAGTAGACATTGGACATTGGCTTTCTTCTTCTATCATGGTCATACTCAACCTTTGGAAGACTAAATACCAAGTAGTTGAAGGCTTGATACGACCGAAGATATAAATTCTTTACTCAATTTCTTTTGAATCATCAACATTTTCAGTAGTTATATGATTATTGTTGACTTCCGCTATGCTGACAGTGTGACATGCAATAACTTTTAATACTTTATCTGGATGATTATCGAGGAAGCTTCTTGGGAGAAATTCTACCAAAGTTATCGATCATCGAAGTTTAGGGAAGTTATTATCTTCTTCTTTAGCAAGCTTTGGCTTCCATGCCATCGTTTTCCCTTTCTTTTCATGAGTCTTGCCCCTTCTTCTATAGGTTCGATACGAGCACAACTCTTTTTGGGTAGAATTTGGTTGTCTTCTCTTTTGATGAGTCACGAGAATCCACCCTTTGTCGTTATCTTCAACAGGCTCATCTTTCTTCTGGGAGTTTGTCGTTTGAATCTCTTGTTGGAATAAAACAACTATAGGCTCAAAGGTTCCAAACTGGATCATACTTTCTCTTTGATCATAAGACACAGATGGTGTTGGAACACTTAAAGTCATCACTATTGTAGCATGATTTTTTTGAGCCACTTCATCTAAATCTAGCTCAATCTTCTTTTCACGAGTCAACTTTAGAATTCACTTCTTCAGCACGAAGCACTTTTCCACTAGGTGACTAACATCTTGACGATAATTACAATAGTTAGGATCATCTACTTTTCCTATTTGTTCCGGTCGCTTGCATTCCAATAGTTGAATAAGTCGTTTCTCTAATAATTGCTCCAACATGTCGTCAATCAGAGTCAGAGAATGGATAAACCTTCTCCTGTCTTTCTTTCAAAGTTGGGCGACGCATCTGACCGCGATCATGCTTTCTTTCAAACTTTGCTTCTTTTCCTTTGGAGGAAAATTTCAGTGGGATCATATTTACGACCATAGATTCTGTTATGGCACTATTCACAATCTTTTCAATGCCTTTGATTTCTTTCATATCCTTTCTCTCTTCAGGGAATAGGAAATCTTTAATTATGCTCAACTCCATATCATGAGCGCGTGTTACCAACTCTGCAAATGTACGAAGCTTTATCCCTTGCAGAATGTAGAGAAGTCTCATTGCATGCCTTGGGTGCACATCTCCATTGCAAATAATTCAGTGAGTTTATCTTTGAAATCCAAACTTAAAGCTCTCCATCAGTTGATGTAATCGATGAATGGCTCTCCTTTCCACTATTTGGTGTTTGTCAGCTTCATCATGCTAACAGTGCAGCTTGTGCTGTAGAAGTGATTTAGGAACTCCCTTTCTAGCTGTTCCTAATTGTCAATCACTTATGGCTCCAAATCAGTGTACCAGTTAAAAGCGTTCCCTTTTAAGGTTATGACAAATTGCTTGACTAGCAAGTCTTCTTTAGTTCCTACGTTTTCGCAGGTTTCAATGAAATGAGCAACATGTTGTTTTGGATTGTCTTTTCCATCAAACTCTTGGAACTTTGAAGGTTGGTACCCAGCTGGCATTCTCAAGTTATTGATTCTTTTGGTGTACAACTTGGAGTACAAAAAAGAAGTTTACAACGATCCTCCATAATGAGCTCTTGTCGAGTTTGTGATCATACCCTATAGCTGTTGAACTGACAGGGGTGCGACAAGAGTGGATTATGATGACTGACTTTCCTACAAGATCGTCTTTCCTTTATCATTGGCTTTAATAGAAGGAGTTTGACTTGTCTCTGAGATTTCTTGAGCCTGCATTTGATCTCTTAAGGCGACGATTTCTTGATCTTGCTCCTCAATAACTTTCATTAAGAGATATTTTTCTTTTCCATCTCTGTCATGGCCGACTCAGCCATTACATCAGTTATCATGACAAACATTACATCAAAGTGTCACACCTCGCCTCGAGCTCACACTCCTGAGCTCGAGGAGAGGCATGATATTAACTGATGATACTTTGGTTAACCTACTAGTTTTTTTTAATAACCTTACTTATAACAACAGCGGAAAAATATTACATGCTTTAATTAGAAACTAGTTTACAAATTCAAGTTACATTTACATGAAGGACACTATCCCGACTACCAATCTCATTTAATACTATTTCTAGACTTATGGCAGACCTTGACTAACACCGTAACCTGGACTCGTCAGCTACCTGCAAGAGAAACACAGAGACAAACCATGAGCTTTACAAAGCTCAGTGAGTGGTAATACAAATACAAGTCTTTTACAAGCACTATCACGAGGTTCCCATGCAAACCTCCACCATACCATGAAGCTTTTCACAAACCCACCTACACATGGTAAATGGTTAACATTTCATAACTAAAAATATCAACCTATGTTCACATAGTTCTCCCTTTCATGGGCTCAGAAGCTAGGCCCATCGACCCTCTGACCATCCCATTCAAGGTTTTCTGTCCCACAGGCTCAGGAACCAGACTCCTTGGTCCCCTGACCATCCTGTAAGGATTGATTTTGGGCTTAGGCTCTAGGTCCACAGACCCCTTGACCATCCCAACGTCGTACTCATCTCATAATATAAACTACAACATATCAACTCAAAATATGCTTAAAAGAGTAAAAGAAGTAACCACTCACAGTGATCTATTGAGATCTTTCTTCCCAGTTCACCCGATTTCCCTTGTTCCTCCGCTGGACCCTATTTTAGATTTAAATTTAAGCTTAGATTACTCACTCTTTCGAGCCTTATCTCAAGATATTCCCTTCTTAAAAATGTGTGAAAATTTCTTAACTATAAAACCTTAAAGTTTCGCCTTGAAATTCCTTGGCAAAAGTTTCGAGTCTTAAGTTTATTCCTCCTGGCCCGATTGTCTCCTCATTGGTGAGCACCTCTCGGTTTTCCTTGAATTTGACAGACTTAGAGTTAGAATTGCATTAAGGTAGCCCTCATACCGAAACTAAATTTAATTTAGAAACTTTTGGTTCAAAAATCACCTGATTTGCACGAGTAGTTTGGAAAAACTTCTTGTTTGAAGTTAGCCTATGCGTCTGTCCGTACAACCCTGTTCCCTTCGACACCTTTGCTTGTACCTCTGCCCGAACACTGCCTGCCTTCCTTCGAATATCTCTTATTCTTTCATTTCTTTGTGGTTTTTATGTACTTAACTGATGTGTGGGTTGAAGTGAGGCGTTCTCCCCCTTTTATAGGCGTTCAACTCTTCTCCTTTGCCCGACACCTCTTCCCTTGATCATATCCAAGTGTTTTCCTTATCTTCTGCCAACTCTCAGACTCTTCGACCTCCTGCTTGATGTGTCTTCACCCTACACTATCAACGCATCCCTCACATCAACGCAATCTTAAGTGTCCTCCTCCTCCATAGCCAGCACTTAAGGCTTAACTTTGCATGTCTGCTCATGCACCCACCTCATTTACTTAAGGCCTAAGACTCCTTCCTAACAAGGCACATGTCTGGATGACGTCCTTGGATGTGTCCATCCACCCTCATATGCATTCGTCCAACTTCATATGAGGTCATCTAGCCACAAATGCGCCCATCCAATTGCCGCAACATTCCTATGTCCAGACACCACCAATTGGCGCATGTGTCCATCTTGGCTCGTCTTATCGCTGCATAGTTCATTGCCTAACGCTGTTGCCGCATATTACCAACGCATAACGTTGCCGCATAGCATCGACGCATAGCGTTGCCGCATAGCACCGACGCATAGCACCGCCGTAAGACACCAACGTATCCATCGCCACATGCCTCCATCGTCGCATGCCCCTATTACCGCATGCCTCCATCTCCGTATGCCTCTATCGCCACATGCTTTCATCACTGCATGCCTCTATCGCCGCATGCCTCTATCGTCGCATGCCTTCATAAACAACCAACGCACGCAACTCCAATGCCCAGCGCCCTTATCTGTGCAATTTGAGGCTACCTCATGCATTGTTTTAACCTCTCAAGAGTGCTGCCATATACTATCGACGCATACCTTCGGCCGCACACCCTCGCATCACATGCCCTCGAGTAGCATCATCGCATGTCCTTGTGTAGCATCACTGCATGCCTTGCGTAGCATTGTCGCATGCCTTGTGTAGCACTACTGCATGCCTTGCGTAGCACTGCCGCATCCATCGCATCGATCGTGCCGCATGCATTGTTCTCTTGGCCACACTTTGGCTTCCTTCAACGCCCCAAATAACATCTAAATGAGCAAGGCCAACGCATGGACAACATTTAGTCATTTTTTTCCCTTGGCTTCCAACGCACTGTTATACTTAGCCAAATTTTCACTAGTTATGGCTTATTTCCAAAGCTATTTAATAAATCCTATTTAAACACTTAGAATTTTCCTACTCTTTATCTCATGATCTAACTCATACTTGGTTAATCTCTTTTATTTCCTGTTTAAAAGGGAAAATGGAATTCCGGGTTTCACACAAAGTGTGATTCTTTCTCAGATGGATCAAAAGTAGAAGCATAGTTGTCAAACAAGGGATTTTCTTTGATGACAATCTCGCCTTTAAGAGATTACATTAGTTATTCCCATATTTTCTCCGTGATGACAGAGCCTATGTAAGTATGCTTGCGATAGTAGCTTTGGATGCATTTTTCTTTGGTGCCATTTGTCGATTTGTTAACTTGGATAACGAGAGAGATGAGAGGTAGAGATGTCCCACTGGGCTACCAATTTGTTCGCACGACGTTTTCTGAGAAACTTGTTGGTTTCGGGCTTGATTTGACATTTGGGTCCAATTCAACTTATTTTTTAGCTTAGTTGGACTTCAACCCAAATAATAATATCAAATTGGGCCAAATTAATTTTATTGGTCATGATGAAAACATGTGGCGACATCGGAATTTATCTTCAACTTTAGTTTGGGACATATGTCAATTCCTAATTGGTCCCAAATTTGATGATTTGGAATTTCGTCATTAATTTAGTGAATGACGTGTCAATTTGTGATTGATGCAAAATTTCTCATTCAACAGTAATACATTGACACAAGGCGATTACTCACTTCCGCTGAGGATTTAAATCCTTCATTTAGTCGGTGAGTACAATTTTGTTCTTTTTTCCTTATTTTTTTAAATTTCATTTCCATAATTCCACTCCTTTCCCCGTTTAGCTTTCTAATTTTTTTTCTTTGTATTGTTAGTAGAGTCACAAAATGGGCTACTTTTTTAGTTTCAAGTTTGTGAATTACGATAAATCTATGTTGGTTATATATATTAGTTAGTATTTGTATTGAATTATGATACGTTGAATTGTTTATTACCTATTTCTATATAAACTTTTGACATTTTGGATAATTAATTGAAAGTTTTAGAGATTTAACCTACTTTACAATCAATATTTCACAAATAGCCTAAACTTGAATTATTTTTTATTATTAGATATTTTCATAAATTTCGGACAAATTTAACTTTATGACACATTCTCTCTTATTAAATTTTTGTAGTTTTTATAACTTTTTCCTTATTAATATAAAGCCTAGCCCCTTTTAATATTTAATCTTTTATAATTTATTTTTTTGAATAAGCATTAATTACTATATATCTTACCATCAATGGTGATTTTTTCGTTTAATGATTTTTTTATTTCATTATTTAATTAATATGGTATATATCCATTAAATTTAGAAATATGTTAAGATAGTTGGTTGAAATAATGACACCATCATATTTTATATACTCTGTTTTATTCGCTATATTTAAATATTACATTATTTCACTATATGTATTGTCGCTAGTTGTGTCATTATATATTGCATAGATACTAGGATACGTTGTCTGATATATTCAATCGACATAACCCTTCATGTAGTTAATAATCATATATTCCCTATATTTACATGGTGTATTTTACTTGATTTTTACTTTTTCAATATATACTGTGTTATATTCGCCATAACTTTTTTTAAAAATTACATTATTTCACATAAGGAAATTTGAATGTCCCAATTGTTTCAATTAAATATTTCATATATCCTAGGATATATTATTTGTTACAATCAACCAGTAGAACCCTTCATGCAGTTAAAAAGCATATATTTAATATATTACTATATAAATTACCTGATTTTTGTGTTCCATGGTAACACATATTTAGTATATTACAATGTTTCTTATTATCTCTAATCCTTACACATGTCATATAACATATACACATTAGTATATTCCATAACGTATATTTAGTATATTACAATGTACGTTGGAGGGATAGAAAATGTTTCATCTGTTGAGTTGTATGTCTTAAAACTTGTAGTTTGTAATCTTTAAACTTATTCTATTTGCAATAAAATTGTTATTGAGGTTTATTCAATAAATTTGTTATTGAACACGTAAATTGCACTTGTAATAGCCTAAATCCAATAAACTAACAAACCCCTGGCTATAACATGAATGCTTGAACTTTATGTAGACACATAAAAGTGGATCCAGTTTGACTATATAGCCAAAATAGTCCATAAGTATAAGGATAGGGTTGGATACCTTATATTGTGGATACTATGGATGCACCCCGCTTTGTGTTTGATACAAAAGATGTTTGCATAAGACTGGACCACGAAATAGTCACTTTTCTTTATAATGAACGTTTATCGTTAAAACTAACTATTTCAAATAAGATGACCTAAGGTAACTCGATCTCAATCCTGAGCTAACTATGAATTATTATTTATTCGAGATTATCCTTTAATCTACATGGGAGAGAGTGGCTCAACATCGCCACTCAATAAGCCTCCAATTTTAGGGATAAAACTAGATAAATAATTGGGGACATAGCCCTGCAAGATGGAATTCACTCTTACTCGATTTCAGAGTTATTGGATAGGTTGTTCCCTTAAGTACTGATTGTTAGTCTTGAACAAGGAGTTATGCCCTCTTTATGACAGAGAGGGGCTCAGTTTATTGGTAGGACCATAAACCAATTGTTCATTATTGATCAATAGGAGACTTAAGAAGCAAGATGTATTACAGGGATAAAACGACAATTTTGACTTATTTGTGAATACGAACAACCTGAAAAGGTTGACTTACTGATCATGGTTAAATAAAATGAATATATATAAATCTACAATGAGGAAAGTGCAGCTACTGAGCTTTAGTGAAGTGACTTGGTAGTTGACGAATGTTGGTTAATTCGGCTAGAAGAGTTTAGTCAATTAATCTCAGATCGTTGGAGCTCATGATCTGTAGGTCAACTAGGTCCCCCTACTAGCTCATAAATAAACTAAACTTTAGAATAGCGTGATGAGAAAATTTGGAATGTTCAAATTTGATTTAAGGGAATTATTAATTATATGCGATATAATTAAACCTTTAATTATTGAATTAAACAAAATTGGAGAGTAGGTAATATTCGAGTTTGATTTAAATATTAAAAACATGTATATGGATTCATGTTAACCATTGGTGTTTGATTAATTTAATATTTTATATTAAATTAATTAGGTTAATTAAACTATTTAACTAATTATTTAAAAAATAATTTTTTATAAAATTAATTGTTAGTTTTATTTTATTATCATAGAAATTAACTTTATGTAAAATAATTAGATCAATTATTTTATTTAATTGTGTTTAGTTTTTTTCTAAATTGAAATTATGGAATTTCAATTGTGAAATTTGAGTCAGTAGTTTTTTCCTAAAAAACCCACTAACACAAACTTCTAATCTCTCCTCTTAAGTACTTTGTGTGATGTCAATTTGTCATGCAATTTGATTTGCATGTTATTGTTGAACAAAAGGAAATTTTGATTGCTGAATTTGATTCATGCAATTTAGGATATGTTGAGGGAAGTGTGTTCTCCCAAACACCAAACTCACAAAGCCTTAAAATTTCCTAAAAATCTACTCTCATTTTGGATCCCATCATCCAATCCAAAGGCCAATAAAATAGTAAAGAAGACCTTGTGGTGGTTTACAAACATTGGAGTGAAAATTTGAGCTGTAGATTTGAGTTTTGGAAGAGATTCTTCACAGGTACGATTTCTAAAACCCTATTATTCTTTAATAACCTTGCATACTTATTCACTAAAATTAATGTAGTTAGAGTTCTTAAGATTCTAATGTTTGTTGCTGGTTGAATGTCTACACCATCAATTGGTATCAGAGCATAATTTAAGTATTCAATTTACATTAATTTTAGCTTGGTGGGTGTTTTTCATAAGATGTATGAAATGGGTGCTGATATGGATATATTACAGTTTTGGCATTAGATTTCCCTTCAATTTATGTTGTAATTGTTGCAATTTGCTCTTTATTTATGGCTTAATGTGTGATTAAAAGTCTGTAAAATTATTCAAGTCATTAGAGTGAAAATTAGGATGTAATCAGAAGCAAAACAAAGCAAGAAAACTAGCTGAAAGCAGTTTTTTGGCCACTGCTTTTGCAGTGTTGCAATGTTATTCTTCAGCAAACCCAGATCAGGCGCACACGGGTTCTAGCAGTCTGGATGGTTCGTGCTTAGTCAGTTCGGGTCCTTAATAGTTGGTTCAGCTACTTTTTGGACCAATTCATCCTATTCGGTACTTGGGAGGTCCATTTCGAGGTGTTTGGATCCAGTTCAGGTCAGTTCGGGTGGTCTAGAAGCAGTTTAAGACTTTTTTTTTAAAAAAAAATTATTGTAATATTTATGCTTTTGCTTGCTTAAGATGCCAAAACTGATCCATATCAATGTGTGTTTAATTATTTAAAAAATGCTTTATGGAATGTATGCTATAATTAAAGAAATCTTGTATGTGCATAATGTATGTCATGTAGATTTGAAATCCCACCATAGGAAGCATGTATCATGCATTGAAAGTATGTTATAATTTGTTATAATATATAGTATACATGATTTAGGGTTTTAGGTGTTTAATATATATTGTTATATTAAATTATGAAATGCTCTATGTATATTATGGATTGAAAGCATATCTATAATTTTATAAAGTGTTATAAAATGAATTAGATATTTAAAATCTATAACAAAAATAAGATGCATGATCACCTAGGGTTAACAAATAACAACTTGTTTTAATTAGTTAAGATACGTCCTTATCTTGTAAAACGTTGATTACAAACTCACTCGGGCTAAAATCCTGTCTAAGGCTAGAGGTACTTAAGTTGACAGTTTACGGAACACCTGCTATCTGGGGATTTTAACCGGTTCTTGAGTGTTGTTAACCCGATTTTATGACATGCGTGAGTGATGCGAGTTAATAAATTGGTTTATCACTTAGACATCGTAGGTTAAATCCAAATATAAATGTTATACTTGGATAATCACCTGGACTTAGATTGTTTTGAGCTGGAATATAGCTAAATAAAAATTTATCCAAAACAAATAGAACACTTCAGTGGAGATTAATAATATATATAATATATTATTATTAGCTTTCATGTTCCTAGGAGTTCACACCGTGAGATTCATACTCGGCTTCGAGTCCCCCTGGGAATGATGTCCATTCGGAAAGTGTTTTCATGGGTTAATAACAAGGTGAATAAGGGAAGTTGTTCATAGTAAGTGGGAGAAGAAAGTGTGTCAACACATCATACGGTCTCCTCCATTAGGTTGGACCATGAGATTCCTATGTTGCGCCTGCTATCATTTTAGGTGGCGTTAGCTAGTTGTCTTTTGAGTGGCTATCCCCTCAGAGGGTTGTAACATGGGATTCAGAACAACTCAAACTCCAGAAATGGATAGGGTCTCTTAGGTCGATTCCCAACTTTGACTCTATAATTCGGTAGCATTGTTTGGGGCCGACCTCTGAGGCATGAAAATGGAGGGTTACACTTACAAAAGTTACTAAGTGTTAGTAAGTTCTTGACCGAAAATGGTAACTAAATGACAATAGGAATAAAGAGTTATTCTAGAGTTAGTATTTAATCAAGAATGTCTTGCTTCATTGAAGGAGTATTTGACTTCCTTTCGGTAAAATATATTCTGACTCACTAAAGTATCATTGCAAATAAATAATGAAATTTGGGTATATTATTACTTTTTGCTAAAATTTGATTGGGTTTAAAAAGAAATTTACTAATTAGAGTATTTCATATTTTCGGCATGTCGAATCCTTCTAAACAAATGCTTGCTTGCGATAAGTTTTACGATTTTAAATATTCAACATGGAAAACAAATATAAACTCAATACTAGCAGATGGTGATTTAAAATTCGTTTTAACAGAGGAATGTCCTCTAACTCCTAGCTCATCTGCAAATCAAATAGTTTGGAATGCTTATGATAGATGGATTAGGGAAAATGATAAGGCTCGAGTCTTTATATTTGCAAGCATACCCCATATACTAGCTAAGAAATACAAGAGCATGGTTTCGTCCAAAGAAATCATGGATTCGATGTAAACTTGTTTGGATAATCTGTCAAGCACAATACCCTCGATAATGTTTATAACTTCAACATGCAAGATAGTACCTCTATTAACAAACATGTTCTAGATATGTTGAAAGTAATAAACAGGAATGTCATAAATGAGGAAGCTGAGAAAGCACAACAAAGTAAATATGAGTTATTGGTTATTGAAACATGTTTAATGGAATATGATAAGTTAACCTGGATATTGAATTCAGGTTCCGCTAATCATATTTGCGCTTTCACTCAAGAAACTAGTTCCAAGAGGCAACTTACAAAAGGCAAGACAACTTTCAAGGTTAGGACTAGGGAGATATGAAGTTGTCTTAGCTAAAGCAGTGGAGATATGAAGTTGTTTGTTGAAGATGGATTTGTTTTGCTTGAAAATATATTTTATATGTTCATGCTATGAGAAAGAATTTAATATTTATCTCATATTTGCTAGAACAAAAGTATAAATTTTTTTTTGAAGTTAATGAAGTGTTCATTATTACAAAAGAAATTTTTGCAAAATCAGAGAACAACTCTGTTTTTGAATATAGAGATGTTTAAAACAGTCGAACCTCAAAATATGAGACGAAAAGTTTCTTCTAATGCCTATCTTTGGCACTTAAGACTTGGCCGCATAAATCTCAATAAGATTGGGAGAGAATAGACTCCTAAATCAGTTAGAAGACAATTATTTATCTCCATGCGAATCTTGTCTTGAGGGTAAGATGACCAAAAGATCTTATACGAGAAAAGGTCTTAGAGCCAAAGAACCTTTAGAGCTCGTGCATAGGTCCGATGAATGTCAAGGCACGAGGAGGGCATGAATGTTTCATCAGTTTTATTGATGATTATTCTAGATATGGCTATATTTACCTAATGCATCATAAGTCTGAAACCCTTGAAATGTTCAAGGAATATAAGGCAGAAGTTGAGAACCAATTAGGTAAAAGGATTAAAATACTTCGATCAGATCGAGGTGGGAAATATATGGGCTTGAAATTCCAAGATTATTTGATAGGAATAGGAATTTAGTCTCAGCTCATAGCATTTGGTACACCTGAACAAAATGGTGTAGCGGAAAGGAGAAATAGAACCCTATTAGACATGGTTCGTTTGATGATGACTTATGCTCAGTTGCCTAATTAATTTTAGGGACATGCATAGAGATAGCTGTTTATATTTTGAACAGGGTTCCCTCAAAGTGTTTCAGAAATACTATACAAGTTATGGAGAGGGTGTAAAGGTAGTTTATGTCACCTTAGAATTTGGGGATGTCCAACATATTTACTGGTACAAAACTTGAAAAAATTGGAACGTTGTTCAAAAGTATGCCTATTTGTAGGATACTCCAAAGAGACAAAATGTGGTATATTTTATGATCCTCAGGAGAATAAAGCATTTGCATTGACAAATGCAACATTCTCAGAGTAAAACCACATCAGGAATCATCAACCTAGCAGTAAACTAGTATTAAATGAAATATCCACAAAAGCTACAGACAAATCAACAAGGGTTGTTGATCAGGTTGGTTCTTCAACAAGAGTTGTTGATAAAACCGATCCGTCACATCCTTTTCAAGAGTTGAAAGTGCCTCGACGTAGTGAGAGGGTTGTTCAATAGCCTGATTATTACATAGGTTTGACAGAATCTCTAGTTGTCATACTTGATGATGGCTTAGAGGATCCATTGACCTTTAAGCAGACAATGGAAGATGTGGATCGAGAATAGTGGACAAAATCCATGAACCTCGAAATGGAGTCTATGTACTTCAATTCAGTCTGGAAAGTTATAGATCAACAAGATGGGTTAAAACCTATTGGTTGAAAATGGATCTACAAAAGAAAACGAGATCAAGCTGGTAATGTACAACCTATAAAGCTAGACTCATGGAAAAAGGGTTTACCCAAAGAGAGGAGGTTGATTATGGAGAAACTTTTTCTCCGGTTTCCATGGTTAAGTCTATAAGAATACTATTATCCATTGCTACCTTTTATGATTATGAGATATGGCAAATGGATGTCAAGATTGCCTTTCTGAATGCTATCTTGAAGAAAGTATCTATATGTTTCAACTAGAGGGGTTTATCGAATAGTGTCTAGAGCAAAAGGTTTGCAAGCTAAAATGATCTATTTATGGGTTGAAACAGACATCAAGATCCTAGAATATAAGGTTTAATATTGCAATCAAATCTTATCACATTGAACAGAACATTGATGAACCATGTGTTTACAAGAAGATTGACAAGAAGACTATAGCTTTTCTAGTATCATATGTTGACGATCTTCTACTCATTGGGAATGAGGTAGAATTCCTAGCTGACGTTAAGAGATAGCTAGCATCACAATTCCAAATGAAGGATTTGGGAGAAGCATAGTATGTTCTTGGAATCCAAATAATTTGGAATCGCAAGAATAGAACGCTAGCGTTATCTCAGGTATCTTATATAGACAAAATGTTGTCTAGATAAAAAATGCAAAATTCCAAGAGAGATTTGTTACCTTTCAAGCATGGAATTTATTTGTCTAAAGAACAATGTCCTAAGACACCTCAAGAGGTTGCAGTTATGAACTGCATTCCTTATGCATCCGCAATTGGGAATTTGATATATGTCATGTTGTGTACACGCCCAGAAATATGTTGTGCCGTTGGAATAGTCAGTTGGTTTCAATCCAATCCTCGATATGATCATTGAATTGCCGTTAAAAAACATCCTCAAGTATCTTCAAAGAACGAAAGACTATATTCTTATATGCTAAAAATTTGAACTTTACTGGATACACTAACTCTGATTTTCAAATCGATATTGATTTGAGAAAATCAACTTCGTGATCAGTGTTCACTCTGAATGGATGAGCAATAGCATGGAGGAGTATAAAGCAAAGTTGTATTGCTAACTCCACCATGGAAGTGAAGTATGTAGTTGCATGTGAAGCAACAAAAGAAGCAATATGGCTAAGCAAGTTCTTGACCGATTTGGAAGTAGTTCCAAATCTGCATATGTCTATCACCCTCTATTGTGATTACAGTGCAGAATTTGCAAATTCAAAAAAACCTAGAAACCACATGCGCAGGAAGAACATCAAGCGCAAGTACCATCTCATCAGGGAAATAATACACCTAGGAGACGTGATTGTCACACAGATAGCCTCAGAAGACAATTTAGTCGATCCATTACAAAGGCCCTCACGGTTAAAGTGTTTGAGGGATACCTAGTCGGACTAGGACTACGAGATTAGCCATAAGTGCGGGAAGCACATCGAGCGCAAGTACCATCTCATCAAAGAGATAATACATCTAGGAGACGTGATTGTCACACAGATAGCCTCAGAAGACAATTTAGTCAATCCATTACAAAGGTCCTCACGGTTAAAGTGTTCGAGGGTCACCTAGTTGGACTAAGACTACGAGATTCATAAATCTAGGACAAGTGAGAGAATTCATGGGTATCTGATGCCCTAGTTTATTGTATTTATATTTATTTTCTCATACTCAACATAGTATATATTTGTATATATGTAAAACCATTGGATTTTTAGTCCAAGTGGGAGTTTGTTGGCTTGTATGTCCTAAAACTCGCAATTTGTATTCTTTAAAGTTATTCTATTTGCAATAAAATTGTTATTGAGGTTTATTCAATGAAGTTGTTATTGAACATGTAAATTGCACTTGTAATAGCCTAAATCCAATATACTAACGAACGCCTAGCTATAACACAAACACTTAGTCTCTCCTTTTAAGTGCTTTGTGTGATGTCAATTTGTCATGCAATTTGCATGTTATTGTTGAACAAAAGGAAACTTTGATTGCTGAAAAGTTTGATTCATGCAATTTAGGATTTGTTGAGGGAAGTGTGTTCTTTCAAACTTTTCACACCAAACTCATAAAGCTTTAAAATTTCCTAAAAATCTACACTCATTTTGTATCCCGCCATCCAATCTAAGGGCCAAGAGAATAGTAGAGAAGATCTTGTGGTGGTCTACAAGCATTGGAGTGAAGATTTGAGCTTTGGAAGAGATTCTTCAAAGGTATTATTTCTGAAACCCTATTATTCTTTAATGTCCATGCATACTTATTCACTAAAATTAATGTAGTTGGAGTGTTTAGGATCCTAATTTCTTAGAACAATATGTGGTTTAGAAGGGACTGAATACACAGACACTGAAGAGATGGTTGCCATGATCTTGCACATCCTAGCCCACGATGTTAAGAAACAGATAGTTTGTAGATAGTTTGTAAGGTCGGGTGAAACAGTCTCTAACAATTTTCTAATCTATATTGAACGTTTCTTACTTCTTCACGAGACCTTATTAAAAAAAAGTCAAAGCGGATCACAAAAACATGCATTGATAAGAGATGGGAATGGTTTGAGGTATGACAACTTTGAAGGGATCAAATCCTGAGGGGAAGAGTGTGAACGCCTTGCATCTCAAAAAACAATTTTTGAATAAACAAAAATAGTGTTCTCAAATAGAACTCATGAAGAATAAACATGTTAAAAGCATGCTTTAATGAAGGGAAACTAAGAGGGATAACTATTTCATACCTTTGAAGATTCCCAAGCTTTTAGAAAGATCATCTCAGTTTTCCAATGAATGTCTCCTCATTCGATCTTAAACATGAACGCCTCCTCAATTGATCTTGAACACTACCCCGAGAATAACCGGTTATTCTCTAGGATTCGAATAGAATAATAGGTGGTATCCAACTATTAAAAAAGGAAGCGGTAGAGAGATATTTTTTGGAAAGGGTAGAGAGGATTTTCTTTTGGTGACTAGGTTAAAATTCACCAAATGAATTAATGCCCTAAAAGGGTCATAAGAAAGAATTTATATGGAGAAGAGTTAAACCATTCTCCAAATCTTTCCCAATTTACCCTTGTGCTTAACTAATTAAATAACGTTCATTTAATTAATTAGCACATTAATTAAATAATCATCTATACATTAAATTTTAACGTATATATTTATTTAACATAAATAAACAACGTATGTTTATGTGCACCACCTCTCTATTAATTTAATTGATAAATTCTTTATGAATCTAATTCGCTAGAATTAAATATTTGAATCTCATTCAAATATTTCTCTCCAATTTGATTTAAATTATAGATCACATCCATAATAAATTACATGTTAATCACATCAATATACAATTTCCTCAATTTGATTTGAAAAAATCAAATCATTCCTCTTTAATATCCTTTAGTGAGCTAACAAGGAAACTTGGTGGACCTGCAGATCAGAAGCTCCAACAACATGAGATTAATTAGCTAAACTTATTAACCAAATTAATCAATATCCGTTAATTGTGGGCACAATCGACTAAAGACCACAATTGCACTCTTCTCATTGCAGATATATTTTTGTGTCCATAGATATAGACCAAACACAGAAAATTAGTTCTTCACGAGTGTTTATAATGCCAACTGGGTCAAATTATCATTTTACCCTTGGGTTACCTCTGACTTCTTAAGTACCAATGCTCCTCCAATAAACAACTTATTTATGGTCCAACCAATAAACAAAAATCCCTTTCAGGTCAATGAAATGGTAGGGCCCTTTGTTCAAGTCCCAAAGATACCACTTAAGGGAATACTCATCTACTTACCCTGAAGTCAGGAAAGAGTAAATTCCTTCTTATATTATTATGTTCCCAACTACCCACTTAGTCTTGTCCCCAAAATGGTAGGCTTATTGAGTCGAAAAACTAGCCACTTACACCCATACAAATCAAAGGACATTCTCTCGTGAATAGAAGTTCATAATACACTCAGGATTAAGACTAAGTTGTCTAGAAAATCCATTGAAATAGGAACCTAACTAGGTAACGACGTTGCATCTAGTGGTTATATTTCACGGTCTGATTTTATGCAAACTCATTGTATATGATACCCCACTCGTGTGTCACCTACACAAATGCGTTGGATCATTCCATTTGTATCTAATACAAAGTGGGCCATATCTATAGTATCACCAGGATAAGGTACCCAACCTTATCCCTATATTATAGACCCTTTAGGCTGTATCTTGAACATCGATCCCTATATGTCTCCACATACAGTTCAAGACTCATAAGGAAACCTTGGATGTTAGTTTATGGATTTATGGTTATTAAGACAAAATAGAATACAACACAATCAATAAAATTCATTGAATTAACATCGATAACTCTTTATTAATGACGGTAAATTAATATCATTTACTATCTACGAGTTAGTGGGTTGTACATAATATCATAATCCAAAACAATAGGAATATTGTAAATAAATACAATAAAATAGAGCATCCATATACCCAT
The DNA here is from genome assembly GCF_027475165.1 of Benincasa hispida. Lineage (NCBI taxonomy): Eukaryota > Viridiplantae > Streptophyta > Magnoliopsida > Cucurbitales > Cucurbitaceae > Benincasa > Benincasa hispida. The sequence continues at coordinate 50,807,528 of NC_143489.1, read as the reverse complement.
TACACATCTCCCATTTGCTCTAGATTATAGAACGTACAAGTCTCGCAGACCTAGATTTCTAGATGACCCTCGAACACTTTTCCTGAGAGAACCTTTGTAAATGGATAAGCAATGTTGTGCTCTGAGGCGATCTTTGTGACGATCACATCTCCTCGATTCACAATCTCCCGTATCAGGTGATACCTCCTCTCAATATGCTTTCCTCATTTATGATTGTGAGGTTCTTTAGAGTCGGCTACTGCCTTACTATTGTGATAGTATAAGGTGATGGGCAAGTCCATATTTGGAACCATTTCCAAATCGCTTAGGAACTTCCTAAGCCAAACTGCTTCCTTTGCTGCTTCACAAGCAACTACATATTCAGCCTCTATAGTGGAATCTGCAATGCATCCTTGCTTGACACTACGCCATACTACAACTCCCCCATTTAGGGTAAACACTAATCTTAACATGGATTTCCTAGAATCCTTTGCTCCATATACTAGTTTGTAGTCCCTCGTTCTCCTAAGAAACTTGAGGATGTTCTTAACCGCAGTCTAGTGGTCTAACCCTGGATTGGACTAGTACCTACTAACTATTCCCACTGCATACAAATGTCTGGCCTAGTGCAAAGCATAACATACATTAAGCTGGCCACAACTAAGGCATAGGGAACACGTCTCATATCCCTAACTTCTTGAGGTGTCTTAGGACACTGTTCGTTGGACAAGTGAACCTCATGCTTGAAAGGTAACAATCCCTTCTTAGAGTTCTGCATCGAATATCGAGTCAACATTTTGTTGATATAAGTTTCTTGAGACAAAGCTAGTATTCTGTTCTTGCGATCAGTAATGATTTGGATCCCAAGTACATACTATGCATCTCCCAAATCTTTCATTTGGAATTGGGCTGTCAACCATTCCTTAATGTCCGTAAAGTACCCTACATCATTCCTAATTAGTAGGATATCGTCCACATAAAGTACTAAGAAAGCTACTTTATTGTTGATGATTTTCTTGTAGATACAAGGTTCATCAATGTTTTGATCAAAACCAAAAGATTTGATCATTGTGTCAAATCTAATATTCTAAGATCTAGATGCTTGTTACAACCCATAAATGGATCGATTCAGCTTGCAAACTTTTGGCTCCTGACCGTGGGCTATGAACCCCTCGGGCAAAGACATAAAGATGTTTTCTTCAAGATTGCCATTCAAAAAAGCAGTCTTGACATCCATTTGCCATATCTCATAGTCATAATATGTGGCTATGGACAAGAGAATTCTTATACACTTAAGCATAGCAACAGGGTAAAAAGTTTCCTTATAGTCATCCTCTTCCCTTTAGGTATAACCCTTTGCTACAAGTCTAGCTTTGAAGGTCTGTACCTTTCTAGCTACACCTCTCTTTCTTTTGTAGATTCATTTACACTGTATGGTTTGACCCCTTTAGATGGATCTACAAGCTCCCATATTGAATTGGAGTACATAGACTCCATTTCAGGGTCCATGGCTTTAATCTGTTGGTCCTTGTCTACGTCATTCATTGCCTATTTATAGGACAATAAATCCTTAATGCCATCATCTGGTATGACAACCTGAGTTTTAGTTAAACCCAACTAACGGTCAGGTTGTATCACAATCCTCCTACTGCGTCGAAGCACTCTCAACGATTGAGAAGGACGAGACTGACTTGAATTTTGGCTTCTTCATTAACTCTTGATATAGGACTAGTTGCATCAACAACCCTTGTTGATTCTTTAGTAGGTTCACTCAATAATATTTTGCTACATGGTTTATGATCTCTCATGTGGTCTTTCTCCAAAATAGTAGATTTGTCGATACAAATACCTTATTTTCTTGAGGGTCATAGAATAGACCACCTATCGTTTCCTTAGGGTAACCAAAAAATCCTTGAACGAGGTTCCAACTTCTTAGGATTTGTCACTAACACATGTGCAGGGCAATCCCAGCTTTGAAATAACGTAAACAAGGTTTATGCCCCCTCCATGACTTGAAAGGTGTTTCAGAAACACTCTTCGAGGGAACATTGTTCAAGATATAAACTGCAATCTCTATTGCATATCCCTAAAATAAGTTAGGCAATTGAGCATAACTCATCATAGAACGAACCATATCTAATAAGGTTCTATTTCTTCTTTCTAATACGTCGTTATACTGAGGTGTACCAGGTGTTGAAAGTTGGGACTGAATTTCATGTTCTATCATATTGTCCTGAAATTCTAAATCCATGTACGCTCCATGTCACACCCCCTCCTAGATTACCCTTTTATTCTGGAAGAGGATATGACCGTGGTAGTTACTAGCTCTACTGCCAGCATTCACCACCCAAGCCTTCTAATCTAAATACCAACCTGTTTGAAACATTAGTAATATACGCAAACAGCAAACCTCTCTTAAGGTTCTACAAAGATTCCATAAATACGTGCATACAGCCAAGACATTACATTTATAGAAACATATTCATAGGTGGCCCAAACATTCCTACAGAAGCCCTAGTCCCTCTCAAAACATGTGTACATAAACAGATCATCAACCTAAGTCTTTTAATAAGCCGAGTCTTTCGGTGGCAAGCAGCAGCAGGATCAACCTTGAGGAAACTGACTGCTACCTGAAAAGGGAAAACACAGAAATTCTGTGAGCTAAAAGCCTAGTGAGTGATTTATAGAATCGTAAAGCAACAAGCATAGCGTCACTATAAACATGTAAATATACCAATGAGTAAACTCAAGCAATTGTCTCTAGATGTAGCTTTAAACCATTCTCAAACATCATTAAACATTATTATTCCCTAGTTGAGAACGAGCCTAAACGCTCTAGCTCCCAAACGTTTATTACCGGCCAAGAGACCCATACTTCGGTCTCTCATTCATAACTGCCTACATGCACGTGGCCATACTAAGTACCATCATATTTTAGGTACTTCTGCTCAGATACCTTCTCAAATTTTTCCTTCAGTATCAAGCTACTATGATACCTTCTCATATGTCCTTCGATATCAAATTGGCCAGATACCTTCTCAAATGTCCTTCGGTATCAAATTGGCCAGGTACCTTCTCAAATGTCCTTCGGTACCAATTTGGTTAGATACCTTCTCAAACGTCCTTCGGTATCAAATGTGTATTTTGTAACATCAAATTAAGTTCCATTGCCTAGTATTTACACATGAACTCATTCTCTCATAGCCTTCCCCCTAGGAAGCATATATCAAAATCAGAAACATAGCTTTTGTAATGGTTACACGACATACCTTGGCCTGTGTTATACATATACAAGCTGGGAAACATGCGTTAAGTTATTCTCCAACCATTTGTTGCTTGAGGAAGTATAAATTCATCATTAATGTCACTGTGTTTTACTTGATCATATATGCATGAGTATTGGAAACCTTAAGTTTACTTAGTCACTCACCGTTCGTCAGGCTCTTAATGGTTTATATGCTTCCCCTAGCTCTTATTGGTCTGAAAAGATATAATTCCTGATTAAACTACTTAGAATTCCGAGTAAAATACCTCAAATAATTCATTTATTAAAGGAAATTCCATTAACACAGACAACCTTACTAGCGAGATCCCCATGAGCGAGATCCTCATAAGCGAGATCCTCCTTATGGGCGAGATCGACGAGATACCCTAGAGCGAGATTAGTGAGATCCTCTAGAGCGAAATCAAGCTTTTCCTATCAAATTTTCATCTTAGCGATACTCACCTTACCAGCAATACTCAGCCACATTCCTAGCGAGATTTCCCCCTAGAGCGAGATCCTCCTTACAAAATCAGCGAGATTTTCTTTATAAGCGAGATCCTCATGCCCACATCTCGCTATATTCTCCACGATGAACTGCTTGCTTGTTTTTCACACGCAGCTGTCTGCTTATGCACCAATTCCCTATTATAAATTCAAAAATTTATAGCTCAAAATCTAGAGCTCTTTTCAAGAAACTTCCTTCTACAAACTTGTTTAGAATTGAGTTAACTTCCTTACCTTAAACTTTCAGCCCAGAATTCATTATAGTTTGGCTTGGAACTTCCAATCTTCACCTCGACCCTGCTTAAATCCGAGATTCTACCTTCTCTTTATTTTCTTCACTCTTTGTTCTTCTCCTCCTGAAATCTTCCTTCGGCAAGACAATCTTGCAACCCAGATTCTCTCAATTTTCAAATGGCACTGAATTCACTAAAAAATTTCATGTCAACTGCCGAAACCAAGCTTTTGAATTTCTTCTTCTAAAAACACTTCCCACCGCCTCCCAAGTTCAAGGATTAATCGCCACGTTACCCCCACCTAATATGTTTTTCCTTCCCTTATATCATATTTCCTATAAATAACCATGAATTACTACTTTAATAAAAATAAGAAAGAAAATATATAATATAACATTCCTTTAGCTAAACATGCTTATCTAGGAACCTATAGTTCGGGGTTTACACTCCACCCTGATTAGATCGAAGTATTGTAATCGTTTTACCTAATAGGTTTTCAACTTTAGCCTTATACTCTTTGAACTTTTCAAAGGCTTCAGACCTATGTTCCAATAGGTATAAGTAACCATACCTCGAATAATCATCTATGAAAGAAATGGTGTATTTGTACCCTTCTCTAGCTTCTACATTCATTAGACTGCAAAGATTCGAATGTATGAGCTCTAAGGGCTCTTTGGCTCTATAACCTTCTCCACTAAAAGGTTTTTCAATCATTTTTCCTTCAAGACAAGATTCACATAGAGATAATGATTCATCTTCTTAATTTCTTAGAAACTCATTCTTTACCAATCTTTCGATCCTATCAAGATTTATGTGACCTAATCTCAAATGCCAAAGATATGTATCATTATTACTTGGAGAAATTCTTCGCCTTTTTATTTGAGTATTTACAGTTTTAAACATCTCATGATTTAAAAGTGTGTTTGATTTAGTTGGTCTTAACACATATAAGTTGTCTTCTAGTTTAGCTGAATAGATAGTCACATTATTTTTCATAATCAACACTTCATTAGATGAAAAATAAATATAGTACGATTGTTCAATTAAACAGGAAATAAAAACAAGGTTCCTTCTCATGTTAGGAACAATGTATAAATTTTCTAAAAACAAAAATCTATTTCGAAAAAACAACTTAGCAGCTCCCACTGCACAAGCTGAAATGGCATCTTCTATTCCAATCTTGAGCATTGTTTCACCCTCTTCGAGCTGCTGGAAAGAACTAATTCCCTATAAAGAATAACAAACATGATTATTGGCTCTCGAATCAAGTATCCGAACATTATGGTCATTTTCCACTAAACAAGTTTCCATAACTAGTAGATCATATTTACCTTCCTTATTTTTCTTCTTCTCAAAGAGGTACTTGGGGCAATTGCGTTTCTACTGACCATCCACATTGCAGTAGAAGCACTTGCCCTTGCCTTTCCTAGTAGTGGAGCCTTCCCCTTCCTTCTTTTCTTTTTCTGGATTTTCTTAAAACCAGAAGATGAGTGAGCAAGCTTAGTTCCCGAGGATAAACCCTTGTGGAACTTTTTGGAATGGACAACATTTACCTCTCCTTCTACTGGTCCCTTACCTTTCATAAGGAACTGATAAGTCTGTAATTCATATAGAAAGGTAGTTATAATGTGCTGTATTTTGTTCATAACCGCATTGCTGTGGAATTGAAGAAAACTTTTTGGAAGAGATTCTAAAAGAAAGAACACCTGACTCTGCTCATCGATGACCGCACTGTTCATTTCGGGAACATTAAACTGGACCATCTTGTCGAGAACATGTTCTCTCAATGACTGGCCTCCCTTCATGCATGCATTGTAAATGTGCTTATAGGCCTCGTGCCAGATTTGATTGGACGGTTGTCCAAACATCTTCTGGAGGGGCTCCATGATCTAACGTGCAATCACCATGGCCTTGTGCTTCTTAGTAAGAATGTCAAATAGACTTGCCAAGATGTAGACTTGGACTTTATCATTGGCCTTCGTCCAGCGGTCGTATGGATCTTTCAGTGCTTAGGATGAATTACGAGTAGGGATTGGAGGTTATTTCACCGTCAAGATGAATTGTAGATCATCAATAACCAGAATCGTATTTAGGTTAGATTTTTACGTCGCATAGTTCTCTCTGGTTAATTGATCATTTTTAAGCAAAGAAATAATTGAGGAATTCATGTTGAAACAAACAAATGATTGTCTTAGTTATATTTGTCTTAACTCATTACACAATTATCCAATCAATTTAGCTCGTATAATCATATAACCCTAATTAAACTATTGACTTAGTTTTTGCAACAATACTTCAGAGGTTTAGAGCAACAACCATCGAAGAGTGATCAGCTACTCCTCTCCTGAATTGAGACAATCTCAGCTAATCACTAACACCAGAATTCCTATAGTTTTTAGCTACCATTTTTCGATCAAGAATTTATTAACTAACTTAATTCATCCTGTAAATGTAACCCTCTCATTTTTTGTTCCCAAAGGTACATTTAAACAGGTTACCGAAAGGAAAGACAACTGCTGAAGATTAACCTAATAAACCCTATCCATTACTGAAGTTTTCATTGTTCCAACTTCTATGATTAGGCCCTCTGAAGGGATGGTCGCTCTAGGATGACACGCAGGCGGACCATAGGAATCTCACCGATGAAACATAATGGAGGAGACCATAGGATATGTTGGCATGCGTCCCTTTCCCACTTACAATGAACACTTTCCTTATTCACCTTGCTTGACAACACTTTCTGACACGAAGCTGAGCATGGATTTCACAATGTGAACTCTTAAGGACGTGAAGCTAAAATTAGATAGATCTCATATATTAATTTTCTCCCACTAAATTATTTTAATATTTTTAGGATTTCATTATACTTAGTTAAAAAACGACTAATAAATTTATCCAAGTCCTTTTAGTTTTCTCACTATAACATTTATATTGAATGATTTAACAATATTTGATTTCATTTATTAAACTCTTTAATAAAATCAATACTTTATTGAATGCTTATAAAATTTTTGCCAATTCACATTCCAGGTTGGTTCCAAGGTGGAGATGTTTCTTTTAAAGGAATCAAATTCTCGCGAAAGTGTGTGAATGCCTTGCATTTAGACATTCGATTTTTAAGGAACCAAAAATAGTAAAATAAAACATGTATTTGTAGGATAAACATTCAAACAAAACTATAAGCATGCTAGAAAAGAAGAAGAAGAGAAGAAATCAAAACTCGCCTTTGTTGATTCTTTTAGATTTCCTCTTCCATCATTATCAACGATCTTGAACTTCTCCAATGAAGAAGGACACCACCAACAAAGTTACCTTGTTATTCTCTAGATTCCAAAGAACTAGGATGAGTGGTCTCCAAGAACTTTTGAGGAGGAAAAGGTAGAGAACTTTTAGAGAGAAGTTAGAGAGAAGGTGGAGGCTTAGAGTAGATTTTTGTGTAATCAAAAATTTTTTGCCCTAAATGGGCTATAAGGATATATTTATGTGGAGACGGGTGTGAAACCCAGATCTCAATTTCCCTACTTAAGCAGGTAAATAGAGGAATTAACTAAGTGTAAGTTTCTAAGTATTGAATAGATTTTCCTTGAGTGGCTTTGAGTTAAGCCTTAACTAGTAGAAATTTAGATAAGTGTGAAGTCAAAAGAAGCTATGTGTTGGGTGTTAGGAAACATTAATGCATGAGATGAGGCTGAGTTAGTAGAGGCTTAAAAGGGATTAAGCATTGAAGCAAAGGCAACCATGTGTTTGTGAGGTTGGATGCATGTTGGCCGAAGCATTGGCAAGAGACGTTGCCAAGAGTTGCTAATCCGTTGAGGCTTTGTGAGCGAGAGTGGAGAGAGCGAGAGAAGCTTGAGCATAAGGCGCTGGGCAGACGATCGTATAGCTTTGGGAGGTGCTGAGCGATGCGCTAGGCGATTGTGTAACAATGCACGACGTTAAGCAACGTGAAGAGATGTGTTACACGATCGGGCAATACGATAGGCGTTAAGCACTACACGATAAGTGCGGGCACTAGACGATAAGCGTGAAAGCTAAGTGATATCACTATGCAACAACACTATACGATAGCGTTAAGCATTAAGCGGGCGCTAGACGATAAGCTGAGCGCTAGACGATGAGCAGGCGCTGGACTACACAATGACGCTATACGATGAGTGTAAGCACTACAGGATAGGCAGAATGCTAAGCGATGGGCATTGCGCGATAGATGCAGGCAGTGGGCGATGATGCTATGCGATAGGTAGATGCATTAGACAATAAGTGTAACGACCCAGATTTGTACGCATATAGGAAATTAAATATCAAATAATAAGCAGGACGAAATTTTATTTAAAGGGGTGAAAATTTAGAAAAAAAAAAAAAATAATAAATAAATAAATAAATTGGAAATTGGAAATTGGAAATTTATTCATTATCCAAAAGATAATGAATAAGGGAGCGAGCGGGAGCGAGAACGTGGGAGAAAGCGAGAGCCACACCAGTGAGAAAACTGGAGAAAACGAGATTCTAAGAAGGGAGTTGCGCGATCGAAGGAAGAATTGGAGAGCGAGAAACCCAGCGAGCGATGCTAGCGAGATTGAGGCTGGCGAGAGTAGAAAGAGCGAGATCCTTGGAGAGAGCGAGATTGAAGAAAAATTGGAGAGAGCAAGAATTGTAGCAAGGAAGTTGGAGAGAGCGAGAATAAAGAGAGCTATTCTTAGCGAGACAGTAGAAAAGAGCGGGAGCGCAAGCGGAAGCGAGAAGAAGCGAGAGAGCGAGCGAGAGAGCGAGAGCGAGAGCGAGAAAGCTGGAGAGAGCGAGACGGAAGAGAAAATTTGAGAGCGAGAGTGCAGAGAGCGGGATTTCCAGCAAGAAAGCTCCAGAGTAAATTCCTAGCGAGAAAACTGGAGAGAGCGAGATTTTAAGAGCAGAGTGAGCGAGATTTGGACAGAAGCGCGAATTATGCGTTGAATTTGGCCACGATCTTATAGATTATACATGGAAAAACACTAAAATTGAATACAAACAAAGAATCATGACGTAAGGGCAAACGTTAGCCAAAATTAGGTGTCTTATTGAGAGGAATCCATAAACCATAAGTAATTTTAAAGAAGCCACCTGTACGATGATTTGTCACACTGAGAAGAGCTAAAAACTACTATAAATAGGACCCTTTGCTGAAGATTTAACCCATTCTCAAACAAATCTCAGTAACATAGTATCGTGTGAAAAAGTAAGTGTGAGTGAGGAAGTTCTGTGAAGATTAAAAGAGAAAAGCTCGAGTAAAGTGCTGCCCAAATTTCTTCTTTTGATTTAAAAAGGGAAAACTCTGCTGATAAAATCATAAAGAATAATAAGGAATAATTAGATCACAGTCAAGGTAAGTAGTTTATCTCACCCTCTCTTTAATTGTTCTATGGTAGTGTACCTTTATTATATTGCATGGTTATGTTAATTGTTATATTGCATTACATGTTTAGAACATGTTTCTTTACAAGGGACCCCATGCATTATGTTTGTTCGCGATTACGTTAAAACCAAGTTTTAATTAGGTGTAAGTTATGCTTCCAGTCTAATCTTATGGTTATGCTAATGGTTGATGTTGGATGCGACTCTGGCCCTACTGACTGCATGACCCGCTAATCATCATATGGGTTAGTTTCTGCTTAAGTCCTCATCTTCCTATCAGGGCAGAAAGATTTATGTTGGAAGCATAACGTTTATGCTAATGGTTGATGTTGGATGCGACTCTGGCCCTACTGACTGCATGACCCGCTAATCATCAGATGGGTTAGTTTCGCTTAGGTCCTCATCTTTCTATCAGGGCGGAGAGATTTATGTTGGAAGCATAACCGACCACCACATGTTATTATACGTTTTCGGTCCCAATCATATGTTTTCATGACATGTTGCTTGTGATTGTGCATTTGGTCACTACCCTACGTGAGAACTACTTACTGGGTATATTATATACTCATCCTATATTTTTACAGACTTTGTAGGTAAGAACATAGCGTAGAGGGCAGAGTTGGACGTCGCTCAAATGGCCAACCATCAAACTCACTATTATAGGCACATGCATTTTGTACCACCACGCTAATGTTTTATGGATCCTGGTGTTTTGATAAATAAATTTCTATATAGTTTTTCTATCTAATTTATAAAATTTAGATATGTTCTTTGAAATTTCAACCAAAACTCATCTCATGATAGAAAAGTCTAAGTATGCATGTCGTAGCAGTCGGATCATAAGGTTTAAGGATCCGGGCGTTACAATAAGGCATCAGCGCTACACAATGGAGCTAAACGATGGGCGCGACAGCTAAGCGGTAGGCTATGCATGAGATCGTTGAGAGCGAGATCACTAGTTTACTAAATGATTGAGCTACATGATGGGGCATTGGTGCTAAACGATGGACGCAAGCACTGGACGATTATAGCGAAAGATTCATTAGACGATGGAGCTAAGCGATGAAGGGCAAAAGTTGCATAATGGACTAAACAATAGAGCGATGCTGAGGCTTGCATTACGCGAGGTTGATAAGCTCACCCAGACAAATGGCTATACCGAGAGGTGGTTAGACTTGAGTTAGTTGGAGCTGGATGAATAAAGTTTCATGCAAAGGAAGTCTTATGCATGAGGAAGACAACTCAAGTAGGTGTGTGACATAAGAGTAGGTGAATGGGAAAGGAAGTAGGTGGTGGCAAAGCATGGTGCAAACACTTCAAGAGTAGGATGTGTCATGCATTGGAAGACATAAAAGATGAGAAGGATCATTTCTTTTAGCCTATAAATACCACCACAAGATGTCTCTCCCATTCATAAGCCAAAAAGCATAAGGAAGAGTGTTAGAAAATAGATTTAAAGGAGACCATACGTTGATCATGAAGGGCATGCGTCAGACATGAAGTTCCAAGAGGAGGAGATGCTGTTGAACAGTGAAGTCTGAAAGTAGCACCAACTTGGGACGAGGAGTTCTCTCAGACTAATCGTGCGTTTTGAGTGATTTCAAAGCCACTTGAAAGCTCTGAGAACCTAGTTTTAAGGTAGGTCTGCTGAAGAAGAAGCTCTAAGGAATTGGGCTAGAGAGTGAGGAAAAGACAGAAGGGTCGAGCCGTCAGGTAAGCTTGGTCCAGTCTTAATGTTTTGATGATTCCAGTAGAACCACAAGAATTTCTGAGCTAAGATTTAAGGTAAGCTTCCTAAGATATTTTAGAGCATGTTTGCAGAAAGAAGTATCTCGAGATAAGGCTTGGAACTATGAGTAATCTGAGCTTAAATTTGAATTTGGATCTTAGGGTTCAAAAGGGAGCCCGAGGTGATCAAGGAACTTCTAGAAAGGAAGATTCCTACCTTACCAAGGTGAGTGGTGACTTTTCTTTAAGTCTTCAACATATCTTTTAGAGTAAAAGTGTATATGCTTATGTTAGAATGAGTAAATTAGCATGAGAATGAGATGATGTGATCGAGATGGTCAGGGGGTCAATAGACCTAGTCCCTGAGCCCGAATAGAACTTCACGGGATGGTCAGGAGATCGAGAGGTCTAATTCCTGACCCTGTGGGAGGAACCTCGTATGGGATGGTCAGTGGTCCAGAAGGCCTAGCTTCTAAGCCTATAAGTAGGGAGCTATGTGCACATAGGAGATATAGGAAACATACAAAACGCAAGAGAGTAAGCGTTTCTGACTAGTATCAGTTTAACTACCTATCGTATGTGTAGGTAGAGTCGAGATCAGACTCATTATGAGTAGTATCTCGAGAGGTAGGCTCGAGGCAGGGTGTGACAAAGGGTTAATCCATTCTCCAAGTATTTACCTTTACCCTTAGTGCTGATTAATTAAATAACCCTCATTTAATTAATTGGCACATTAATTAAGTGACTATATATTAATCCTATTTAATATACATTTAATTAATTATCATAAATATCATATATTTATACCATCCTCCAATCTCCATTGTTTCTTAATTAATTAATTAATCAATTAAATCTTATTTAATATGAAGTTAATTAACATATAAAATATCACATATTTATATTTATACATCTTTTTACGAATCCAATTCATATAAATCTAATATTTGAATCTTATTCAAGTATATTTCTCTTACATAATTTGGATATGGATCATATCTATATTTAATCATTATATATTAATCTTATTAATATAAAATTCTCTCATTTGATTTGAACAATTTAAATCATTCCTCATTACTATCTTTTAGTGAGTTAACAAGAAGATTTTATGGACTTACAGATTAGAAGCTCCAATGATATGAGATTAATTGATTAAACTCCTTTAATCCAATTAATTAATATTCATTAACTACCTTCACTCCACTAAAGACTGATAGTTGCACTTTTGGCATTGTAGAAATATTTTTGTGTCCATGGATATAACAAATCAACAGAGTGATTACTCTTCACAAATGCTCATAACTATAGCTGGATCAAAATACCGTTTATCCCTGTAGTTACATCTAACTCCTTAAGTACCACTGATTCCTCTAATGAACAAACAATTTACAGTCGACTATAAACTAACACCTCTCAAGCCAGTGAGAAGTTGAGGCCTCACTGTTCAAGACCTGGAACCAGCTATTAAAGGAGCAATCTGTCTACTTTACAAAGGAACGGGAAAAAGTGAATTTCATCTTGTGTAGCTGTGTTCCCAGCTCCCTAATCAGACAAATCCCCAAAATGGTCGGCTTATTAAGTCAGCTATCATGGCCACTCTCGCCCATACAGATCAAAGGACTGCTGTCATAAATAGGAGTTCATAGCTCACTTAGATTTAAGATCAAAACTTCTATGGTCATCCTAATGAAATATTAGTTTCTTCAAGTAATGGTGTTATAAAGAGAAACTAATTATTTTATGGTCTGGTCTATGTATAAACTTCTTTATATAGGATACCCCCACTCATATATCTTTACATGAACAATATGGTTCATATTGTTTGTAACACTTACATCTCATGTAACAATCACAAAGTGGGTCGTATCCGCAGTGTTACCAGGTGATGACAGGCAGAAATGCATGTCATCTTAGGCCTTTTATTTAGAATTATGAGGACTATTAAGCAGAATATGCGGCAATTATGTTAGGAATTCATAAGAAATTAAGCTTGTGGCGTTTAGCATTAAGAATCTCAACTAACCCATTATTATGCGTTATTATGCGTTCAATTGTTTATGATCGGACTACAGCATAGACAACTGCATGCGGAGAAACTCTCCATCGCAAAGGTGAACGTATTCGATCAACGCATGGGTGTTGCGGTAATCAGCCGCATGCGTCCATCACATGGGAGATGCGCTCATCAAGCGATTGCGGTCATCGTGTAAAAGTTGCAGTATTAAACGAATGTGGTCATTACATGATTGCGGCTACACGATAATGCATGATAATGGGATCAACGCAAGGTTGGTGGAATGAACGCATCAACGCGTCTCTAGGGAAAATAAAAAAGACGATGTTGACATCTCACCTACCACGCCGTTAGCAGTAGAGATTCATAAAGAACTAAATGCGCCGCGAATGTCAGAATCAGAGCAGTCCATTAATGCTATCGGCGATCCAAGCTCTATATAAAGAAGCTGATGAGCAGAATTTTAACTTATCCAAGGTTTTCACCTGAGGTTCGCCTAAGGGCGAATCCTTGTGATCCAGACAAAGGCGTGAGAAGAAAGCTTTAGAGTTCTTCATCTTCTTCCTCCATTCTGAGTGACGACTGGAGCCATCAACCGGAGTTAGATCTCGGGAGAGTTAGCTCCACCGCCTATCCATGGCACCACCGGCAGCCTTGACACACATCCGCTACTTCCAGCCAGTCGTTTCATTTTCTCTTCTTTTCTTACATTGTATTGTATTACATTTTGTGATTAAGGAATTAATACATTATGTGTTCAATGCATTTCTATGTTTCCTTCAATTCCATCTCCATCTTCTTTACTTAGTATCCTTAACTTTCATTGTATCACTTAGTGAGATTGCTAGAGTATCGCATACTTAGTCACGTGGATTAGAGATATGAAGCATGTAGCAAACCACCGAGAGGTGTGCGTTGTGTGAGTGTATAAGTAAACCTTATTTGCTTGGTGTGAACCTGTAGCAACGCCTGTCTATATGCTAACGTAATGCTTGTCTATGAGTAAAGTCAGCAACAACCAACTGCCTGGGAGGGTAAATGGTTGGTCGCATTAAGCAATGTAAGTTATTGTTCACTAGAGATAGGAATAATCTTGCGTCAGCCAAGTTTGTGTGGTTACCTTGTCTTATGTATGCGCCCATCATACCTTTAGAGCTGCTCGAGAGAGAGTCTAAAGAAAGAACCTAAGACTCGAGAGAGCTAGGTTAGAATCGATGCTCGAGAGGGCTAGATTAGGTTTGCATAAGCAAGAATGGAGACTTAGGAATAAGCTTCGTTTTTTTATTACATAGCATATGCACCCTACGAAGAGGACAATGGTTGCGTCCAGGAAGTAGGATATGGTGGCTATATGCGGTCATCTCGACACGATGCATACACACTGCATACGTCCTAGATTTAGGCTTTTCTTGTGTGTAGCATGATCGCATGGCTTGCATTGACTAAGGTTGCCCTTGCGGTCACTCTTAAGGGTTGTAATGAAGACATCTCCACATTTTATCTATTTTTTCCATTCATTTGTTTCATGTCAAGAGTTGTCGTGTCTCTACCTCTCATTCACACTCTCATTGCTTTGTCTGTTACTTAGGAGTAGGAGTAGGGTTAGCATAGAAACCTCCCATCCATTCTTTTATTCAACCGCCGCATGCACATTACCGCATTCATCTAGCTATAAGTCCCTGAGTTCGACCTCGGATCACCCGAGAAACTTGCGTCCGCGTTATACATTGCGTGAGCGCAAGAAAACTTGTGATAAGACACGTGGTCATCGCATACATCTGTTAACGCATAGCCATTCCAACGCATGACCATCGACGCATGATAATCAATGCATACACTAAGAACATGCATCGCATATTGCATCCACAAAATTTTAGTTGTCGAGTAATTGTCATCTAATTTCCCTTCATCACCAGGATAAGGCACCTAATCTTCAATCATTTAACCATATACTGTTCAAGTGACATCATATAACCTCGGATCTTAGTTTATTGGATTGAATTAATGTTGTCTAAATGTCAAATAAAATACCTCTAATTTTATTAGATAAATAATTTGTGTTAACAAAACTACAAACCACGAGATACACTAGATTTAGGATATCAATCCCAACATTGTTTTCGTAAGCTTAAATACCCTCGCTTAGATAGAACATTTTTTAGACAAAGGTCCTTTATGAGAAATTATTTTATAAATTAAATCTTTTAACGGAATTCATTTTAATCCTATTAAAACCAATTAAAAGATTAACCCATTTCTAATCTCATTAAGAATACTTACAACATAAGTCTAGGTGAATTAATTTTAAACCATTTAAACTAATTTGGACCTATGTTTGTATGCGGTTTTTTATTATAGATTTTAATCTATCTCATTAAAAACATAACACTTATATTTTAATACTTTATTAAAAGCTATAAATTTACATCTAATGACATTGATTAAATACAACAATTATATTAATCTAAATAATATCATGCTCAATGCAAATTCCATTTTCATTTGATATAACACTTATATTAATCATACATGAAAATCAAGCATTCACATATACAACCTTTTTATTGCGCGCACGTCCAGGATTTGTCACATACTTAAAGCGTCGCGAGGCTACGAATCAGTTTGTGTATTGCCTCGCCTCATAACGTTGCGATGCTGAAAGGCAAAATGCCCCTCTTTTGTGCGTTTTTTGCTCCAAACTTGCCTCGAACACCTCCATTTTTCCCGTTCTCCTTGACAACACTTGCTCTTTCAACCGACACTGATTTTTAGACTCGAAGCAAAAAAATAAATGCCCAAAAAATACAACAGGGCTTTACATTTTAATCACACTAAAAGTAATCTAATTGCCAAAATTGAAAACATCCAATCTTGCAAACCTTCAATCAAAATGCAAATTTAAAAACCCACTTGTAAACTGCTTTTTGTTTAAAAAATACGAAGAATGAAGATGCAAGAAAATTTCTCTGATATCAATTGAAGGGATCGAATCCCGAACGGAAGCATGTGAACGCCTTGTATCCCAAAAATCAGTTTTTTAATGAACAAAAACAATGTTCTAAAACATAACTCATGAAGGATAAACATGGTAAAAGCATGCTTTAATGAAGGGAAACGAAGAGGAAGAACTAATTCTTACCTTTGAAGATTCCCACGCTTCTAGAAAGATCCTCTTAGTTTTCCAACGAACGTCTTCTCAATCGATCTTAAACACAAATGCCTCCTCAATCGATCTTGATCACTACCACAAGAATAACCTTGTTATTCTCTAGGATTCTAATAAAATGATAGGTGGTATCCAACTATTAGAAGAGGAAGAGGTAGAGAGATTTCTTTGGACAGAGTAGAGAGGATTTTCTTTTGGTGGCTAGGTTAAAATTCACCAAATGAATTTATGCCCTAAAAGGGCCATAAAGAAGAATTTATATGGAGAAGGGTTAACCCCTTTCCAAGTCTTTTCCAGTTTACCCATGTGCTCAATTAATTCAATAACATTTATTTATTTAATTAACATTAATTAAATAACTATCTATATATTAAATCCAATTTAACGTATATATTTAATTAACATAAATAAACATCTTATGCTTATGTGCACCACCTCTTTATTAATTTAATTGATAAATTTTTTATTAATCCAATTCACTTGAATTAAATATTTGAATCTCATTCAAATATATCTCTCAAACATAATTTAAATTATAGATCACATCCAATATACAATTTCCTCAATTTGATTTGAACAATTCAAATAATTCCTCTTTAATATCCTTTAGTGAACTAACAAGGGGATCTGGTGGACCTGCAGATCAGAAGTTCCAAAATATGAGATTAATTGGCTAAATTCATTAGCCAGATTAATTAATATTCGTTTACTAGCGGTTCACTCCATTAAAGACCAACAACTGCACTATTTTCACTACAAATATATTTATGCCCATGGATATAAACCAAAAATAGCAAGTTAATCCTTTAGAATGTTCGTAATGCCAACTGGATCAAATTACCGTTTTACCTTTGGGTTACTTCTGACTTCTTAAGTACCAGTGCTCCTCTAATGAACAACCTATTTATGGTCCAACCAATAAATAGAAACCCTTTCGGACTAATGAGAGGATAGGATCCTTTGTTCAAGTCGCGGAGACACCACTTAAGGGAACACTCGTCTACTTACCCTGAAGACGGTAAGGAGTGAATTCCTTCCTCTATTATTATGTTTCCAATTTTTCACGTGGTCTTTTCTCCAAAATGGTAGGCTTATTGAGTCGAAAAATAGGTCACTCTCACCCATACAAATCAAAGGACATTTCCTCGCGAACAGGAGTTCATAATGCACTCAGGATTAAGACTAAGTTGTCTAGGTCATCATATTGAAATATGAACTTAACTAGTTAACAACGTTACATCTAGTGGTTAATATTTCGCAGTCCGGTCTTACGCAAACTCATTGCATAACATACCCACACTCGTTTATCACCTACACTAACACGTTAGATTATTGCGTTTGTATCAAATACAAAGTGGACCTTATTCATAATGTCACCAGGATAAGGTACCCAGCCTTATCCCTATACCTATAGACCCTTTAAGTTATATCTTGAACGTTGATCCCTATATGTCTCTATATACATTTCAAGACTCATAAGGCAGTCTTGGATATTAGTTTATTAGATTTAGGATTATTAAGACAAAATAGAATACAACTCAATAAAACGATAACTTTTTATTGATGATGATCCAATTAAGAACATTTACTATCTACGAGTTTTAAGGCATAAAACTCAATAAAATTCTCATAACCATCAGTTATATGGGGAGGCGAGATTTAAAGTGCTTGATCATAACTCCTATCATGTTCATTGCTCACTACTCATAATTGTTTAGGTTCTTCGGATGACACATATATCAAGGTCAATGTATTTAAAGTTCATCGTTCGAGGTATAGAATGAGGAAAGGTGAAATAGCAACGAACGTGCTTATTGTTTCCAATACGAATGGAGAATTCATATTTATCATGGAAGGATGGGAAGGGTCTGAAATAAAGTATGTTTTGGAGTTTAGATGACGAAAAAAAAAGTGGTAGACATTCTTGTTCAGTTACTGGAATTGTCAATACGAGATAGAGGGAAGCTCATGGGTATAATATTTAAGAGCCAAGAAAATACCCACAGTTTCTTGTCTGCCCCGATGGAGTTCAAATTTATCTACTACATAGAGTTGTTGGGAAGGATTGGATGATGCACATGCTCTACTTGGTTTTTGTTGGGATCTTCAATCAACCCTCATATATCTCATTAATATTTTTTGATACAAGTACTTATATGTCCCTACTATCTTTATGTTTCTAGCAATTTTTCTTTTTATCTTTTTTGGGTGACTGTACATTTGTATTAGAATCTTGTGAAATTAAATTGTAATACAAACATATTTCATTAAAATTGGTAATATAATGTCACTTTATTGGCCTACTATGTATTAGATAAGTTTTATAAATCTAACTTGTGTTGTTAATTTCAATTAAAATAAATACTTAAATATATTTAATATGACAGAATTGAAATAAATCAAGGAATGAAAAAACTATAATTTATGGAGAACTTTCTTGCTTATTACATTTTCAAATTTGTAAGAAATGACTTAGAAAAGGAAAAATAGATAGTTATACCTCCATACTACATAGCTATGCACTCCAAACACAGGCTTCATAACTTCAGACTACATAGCTCTATACTCCAAACATAGACTTCACAACTTCACAAATCCCCAAACTTTAGAAACCTACTTCAAAATTCTAGATTTCTGAAATCCACTCCTTGAGCTGAATAACCCCTAGGGCATTCCTTCTAGAAACTTAAAGGAAGATTTAGAGATGTAGCATACTTCAAAGACAATATTTCACACTGGTATAAGCTTAAATTAATTTACATATATAGAATTCTGAAAAAATTGTAGGCAAATTTAACACTATTGCACACACTCTCTCTTACTAATTTATAGTTCTTTTTAATAATTGTTTATTAATAAAAGAAATGTCACCAATTTTAATAGGTAATTACTTTTTATTTTTCTTAACATTAAATACAATATATATTGCAACTAATACAATATATATTGTAATTCAGTTTGGCTTAATATTTAGTAGATATCTATAACCTACATATGTTATACAAATCCATAATCCCTAACCACAAGTTACAAAATTTGAATTATATTTTGTAACCTACACTTTGGCCTGCCTTATTAATAATATTTGTATGGTGTGTTCACACATCCAATAAAGATAATACATATATTTTCTACTTTTCTTCCATCCATCTCTCTCCCATGTTCTTATTTTTGTTCTTTCCATCATTTTTTAACATGTTATCAACATAAGTCTTTACCATTTCATTTGCAAAAGGTGGGTTTTCTTTTTTATTTTCATTTATGTGATTTAAATTATGAACATTCTATATATACAATGTATATATATTAAATACTTCATATATACATTGTGTATAGTTTAAACTACGTTGACAACATATTATTTTATACATATCGGCATGTTATTTACATATTATACTTATAAAGTTATTTTATTTTTATTATAATTTTATGATTGAATTTCTTTTATGCTTTATATATTTGTCTTGTTGTTCATATATGTAAATAATATATGTTATATATGTATAAGTTGAATTGTTCGTCTTATTTTATGTGAATTCTTTTATGTACACGATTCATCTTATTTTAGCTAAGTTTAATATTTAGTATCATTCACAAAAGTGCACTAAATGCTTTTATTATTTTATCTAATTGTTGTTAATCATTATATATATATATATATATATATATATAAATTGGAATTGATATATTTGTAAATTATGTGTACTCACTATTGCAATTTCTTTTTTTGAAATCATTAATGTGTGCTTAACTTATTATGTACATACATATATATATTTTTCTTGATTCAATTTTCATAGTTAAATGAGAAATGCATGACAAACTTATGTAAGAACACCTATAAATAAGCAACCTACAATTATAACAAATTAATTCAACAACTTAAATCCCAACAACTCCCTATAGATCAACACCATCACTAACTACTTCCACCTAACTAGTCACCTTATCAAAGTCCTACAAGTGAGCAACCAACTCAATACTTTACTCTCACAAAAATAGGATCACCACCATCAATCTACAATTAAGCTAATTAAATTTGCAATCAAACCAGATCACATGCCATTCTTGGACCTAATTATGTCTTTTGTCTTTTATTATATTTTAGATAGAACATTAGTCAATGATTTCCTTATAAAACATCAAGAAAGAGTTTGGAGCACTAAGTTTGTTATTATAATCAGTGAGTTAATTTGTAGGTTATAAAAGTCTATACTTGGAGTGGAAACTATTTTAGTTTTGGTAAGATATATTAAACACTATAATAAAAAGGGAAAGGGAAGATGAGTAAGAAATAATAAGCACTAATAAAAAAGATCTGAAATAGTAATACTATAGTTAATTGTAGGTTATAATAGTTGCAAATTGTTGGGATTGGTGTCCTAAATCTCTTTGTAGTCTCGTAGTTTGTAAACTTTGTATAAACATATTGTTGTTAATAAAATAAATGTTATTTTATAAACATATACTCAATCCAATAAACTAAGATCCGAGGTTATTTCATGTAATTTAAACATGTAAAGGAATCTTTTTTTAAAATAATATTATTTTAATATTTATTAAAAAAAACAGAGTTGGTTTGAAAATATTGACAAAAATAGGTTTGTAAAATTGTGGACGGAGTCCAACTCAGTAGGTAAATTGTGTACCTAGTCCACGATTTAACGTTAAATCGTGGACGGGGTCCACGAATTCCCAACCACATGTCAAGTAAAGATTTAAGGCTAAATCATGAATGAGGTTTGACAATTTTGGAAGGGACATTAATGTTTGACCATTTAAAAGGATAAAAAGAAATAAATGGAAGGAACAATAATGTTTGACCCTTTTTTTAAACAAAATGTTTGACCATTAAAGATTAGGAACTTTTTTGTTATAGAATTTGAAAATATTGATTTCCATATTTTATCACTAATGTCATTATGTATACCAATTAAATTTAAAATCTATTTATGAGATTTTTTTTTTGACAATATCTACTTATGCATTTTTCTAGAAAATTCATGAATTACGAATTAAAAACAAACATAACATTAGACTCAAATTTAATTTTAGGAATTTTTTAAAAAATAATGTTATTTTAATATTTATTGAAAAAAATAAAGTTCGTTTGAAAGTATTGACAAAAATAGAGTTGGTTTTAATATTTATGGATTTTGAAAGCAAATTCTTTCATGTTCTTTTTAAAAAAATAAACTACTACCACTAACATGAAGTCTAGTTTTTTTTTTTTTTTTTTTTTTTTTTTTTTTTTTTTTTTTTTTTTTTTTTTTTTTTTTTCTTTTTCTTTTAAGTGAGAACCTGGATATAATGTTACATTAACAAATTCGTTGGATGAAGCAAATTTTAATTTATCGATCTGAAGAAAAATTGAATCTTTTATATATTCCAAAATTTCACCTCAAGATTTTTTCATTAAAAAAGGATATATATATCATTAAAATTTCATTTAATGCAAAAATTAATATAATATCGACATGTAATTAATCCAAAATTTTCTCGAATTTTTTTATATGGTACCTTATTAATATGGGAATTTATGGAAACAATTAAAAAAAATGAAAATATAGACCCCGTCCACGAGTTTGGTCTCAATTTTTTTTTATATGGAAACTTATTAATATGGAAAATTGTGAAAACAATTAAAGAAATTAAAAAATGGAAATCATGGACCCCATCCACGAGTTTGGCTTCATTGACCAAGTCATACGCTAACATGGAGGCCACAACTATAATCGTGTGTACACTATTTTGCTACACTATTTTTGTCAATACTTTTCTCTTCCACCACAGTTTTGTAATTTCTTTTCTATATACACTATTTTTGTCATTGCTTTCAAAAAATACATTATTCTTGAACTTAATCCTATGTAGAGACATACAAGTGGATAATGTTTAAATAATAACCTAAATGGTCTATAGTAGATGGATAAGGCTAGGTACCTCATCTTGGTGACACTACGAATATGACCCGCTTTATAGGTGTTACAAGTGTTGTAAAGTGCTACAAATGATATGATCCTAATCATTCATGTGGAGACATGTGAGTGTGGTATCCTATACAAAGAGTTTGTATAAGACAGAACCACGAAATGATTAGTCTCTTTATATAACGTCGTTAATAATAGAGACTTACATTTCATTAGGATGACCATAGGTGACATGATATGAATCTTGAGTGAGTTGTGAACTCCTGCTCATGAAGGCGGTCTTTTGATTTGTATGGGTGAGAGTGGCCAGATTGTCAACTCAACAAGCCTACCATTTTGGAGATTTGTTTGACTGGGGAGCTGGGAACACAGCTACACGAGATGAAATTCACTCCTCTGATGCAGGGGCAAGTAGATAAATTGCCCCTTTAAGGGTTAATTCCAGTTCTTGAACATAGTGGCCACACCCTCTCCTGGCCCGAGAGGGACTTGATCATAGTTGAACTATGACTTATTGTTCGTTAGAGAGATCAGTGGTACTTAAGAAGTTAGATGTAACTACCGAGATAAAATGGTATTTTTTACCCAGTCATACTTATGAGCAATTTGTGAAGGGTCATCGCACTATTGATTGGTTATATCCAATGGACACTGAAATTTATATGTAGTGCGAAGACTACAACTGTCGATCTTTAGTGGGGCGACCGACAGTTAACGGATGTTGGGTAATTTAATTAAAGAGTTTAATAAATTATCCAAGTACCATTGATCATGATGAAAACACGTGGCAACATTGGAATTTGTCTTCAATTTTAGTTTGGGACATATGTCGACTCTTAATTGGTCCCAAATTTGATGATTTGGAATTTCATCATTAATTTAGTGAATGGCGTGAAAATTTGTGATTGGTGCAAAATTTCTCATTTAAGAGTAATATATTGACACAAGGTGATTACTAACTTCCGCTGAGGATTTATATCCTTCATTTATCAGTGAGTACAATTTCGTTTTTTCTCCTTATTTTTTTTAAATTTCATTTCCATAATCCCATTCCTTTCCTTGTTCAGCTTTCTAATTTTTTTTTCTTCTTCTTTGTATTGTTGGCAGGGTCACAAAATAGGCTACATTTTTAGTTTCAAGTTTGTGAATTACGATAAATCTATGTTGGTTATATATATTAGTTAGTATTTGTATTGAATTATGATACATTGAACTGTTTATTACCTATTTTTATATAAACTTTTGACATTTTGGATAATTAATTGAAAGTTCTAGAGATTTAACCTACTTTACAATCAATATTTCACAAATAGCCTAAACATGAGTTGTTTTTTATTATTAGATTTCTGCATAAATTTGGGACAAATTTAACTTTATGACACATTCTCTCTTATTAAATTTTTGTAGTTTTTATAACTTTTTTTTATTAATATAGAGCCTAACCCATTTTAATATTTAATCTTTTATAATTTATTTTTTTGAATAAGCATTAATTACAGTATATCTTACAATTAATGGTGGGTTTTCCGTTTAATGATTTTTTTAATTATTTAATTAATATGGTATATATCCATTAAATTTAGGAATATGTTAAGATAGTTGGTTGAAATAATGACACCATCACATTTTATATACTCTGTTTTATTCGTTATATTTAAATATTACATTATTTCACTATATGTAATTCAAATGTCGTTAGTTGTGTCATTATATATTGCATAGATACTAGGATACATTGTCTGATATATTCAATCGACATAACCCTTCATGTAGTTAATAATGATATATTCAATCGACATAACCCTTCATGTAGTTAATAATCATATATTCCCTATATTTACATGGTGAATTTTACTTGATTTTGTCTTTTTTTTTTTTTTAATATATACTGTGTTGTATTCGCCATAACTTTTTTAAAAAATTACATTATTTCACATAAGGTAATTCTAATGACCCAATTGTTTCAATTAAATATTTCATATATCCTAGGATATATTATTTGTCATATTCAACCAGTAGAACACTTCATGCAGTTAAAAGAAACATGTATTTCATATATTACAATATAAATTGTACCTGATTTTTGTGTTCTAGTGTAACATATATTTAGTATATTACACTATATGTTGGAACAACATTTCTTATTATCTCTAATACTTACACATGTCATATAACATATACACATTAGTATACACCATAGCAATAAAGAAGTATATAGAGTGATATATGGAAAAAAAAAAAACAAAATTATTTGAGTGGTGGAGCTTTTTATTTAAGAGAGAGAGAATAAAGTAGACACTAATACTCAATTTTCTATTGATTTCTTTCTCAACCTTATCTTGGCAAAGATTACAATACCACTATATATAGTTTCACAAAGTGTCTCCCTAAATTCCTTCAATAAATCACTAATAAAAGCAAATGAAAGAGATTACAATAATTAAGACAAAATTTCAAAAGTTTCAATAATTCTTGACCCTTCGATACTCAAATTGCCATAACTTTCCATAGAAAATACCAAACGACTTGAGACTTAAATCATCAAAAAGTACACATCCGGGGGATCAAAATCAATAGGTCACACATTTAATTTGGACATCGTTTGACCTTACAAATTTTTTCTAATTCCGCCCAAAAAACTGATAATTTGAGTTTAATGCTCAACAAATTCCTCCCTTAAACTCAAAAATTTCAAGTCATTCATTCCGATCATCTTTTTCAAATTTTCAAACAAAGCTATTGGTAGAGGCTTTGTAAAAATATCAGCTACTTGTCATGACTTGAAACGTGAATCATTTTCACTTCTCCATTCTTTACACGTTCTCTAATAAAATGAAACCGGGTGTCAATGTGCTTACTCCTTTCATGATGGACCGGATTCTTTGCCAACTCAATAGCTGATTTATTGTCAACTCGTATTTCAGTTGACTCATGTTGTTGTAGATTTAATTCACACAGTAAGTTTCTTAGCCAAATTGTGTGACACACACACCAAGATGTTGCAACATATTCTGCCTCACATGTTGACAAAGTTAAGATTGGCTGCTTTTTTTAGAGCCATATGAATGTTATATTCCCCATGTAGAACACATATCCTTTAGTGCTTTTTCTATCATCTATATCTCCGTACCAATCACTGTTAGTGTATCCTATCAACTTGTATTCACTCGTCCTTGTGCAGAGAAGCCCAAATGATTCGTCCCTCGAATGTATCGATGAATTTGTTTAATGGCCTTGAGGTGCGAAAGTCTTGGATCCTCCATATATCGACTCACTACACCAACACTATATGCAATATCCGGTCTTGTGCATGTGAGATATTGTAGACTCCCTACCAGATTACGGTATTCATGTGCATTTATTTGATTTCCTCCCTCAAATCTAGAGAGTTTTGTGCCAAGCTCCATTAGTGTTGCTACAGGCTTGCATTCTTCTATCTTATTTCTGTTCAACATGACCTTTGTATATGCTTCCTGTGAAACAAAAATTCCAAAGTTTTCTTGTCTAATTTCAAGACCAAGAAAGTATTTCATCAATCCTTAGTCCGTCATTTCAAACTCCTGTGTCATAGCATCTTAAAAATCCATAACCAAGTTCTCATTGCTCCCCATGAAAATAAGATCATCAACATAAAGGGCAATGATAAGTAGATTACTTCTTTTTTCTTTACGTATAATGCATACTCATATGGGCATTGTATGAACTTGTTCTTCTTGAAGTAAGTATCAACTCGAGTGTTCCATGCTCGAGGTTCTTGCTTTAACCTATAGAGCGCTTTCTTTAGTTTCAATACTTTATTTTCCTTTCCAGATTTCATGTATCCAGGGGTTGCTCCACATAGACTTCTTCTTCAAGAACTCCATTTAAAAGTGTTGATTTTACATCCATTCGATAGATAGCCCATTTGAATTGTGCAGCTAGAGATAAAAGAAGTCGAATTATCTCCATTCTTGCAACTGGAGCAAATACTTCGTCATAATCAATTCTTGCTTTTTGTCTATAACCTTTTGCAACTAGACGCACCTTGTACCTTTCAATCTGAACTTGGGCATTCATCTTCTTCTTGTATACCCATTTTACACCAATGAGACTATATCCATCAGGCAATTCCACCAAATCCCAAGTTTTGTTTCTTTTGATTGCTTCTATCTCTTCATCCATTGCGACTTTCCACTTCTTGTCTCTGGCTTCTTCAAAAGCAATGTTCTCTGAGTCTGCTAATAAGCAAACTGGGTATACTTCATCAGTTAAGTCATATAGATATTGTAGACTTTGCATCCTAGGTTGACTCGACTCTTCCACTTCGTCAGATATTTGAGAAGTCATTGGAGTGTTTATTGGTGTAATTCTCAATGACTCTCCTTGTAATGCTTCCTTTTGATTCTTCCAGTCCCACGCGCTTTCTTCATTCACTTGAACATTGCAACTTACAATCACCTTTTTTTTAATTGGATCAAATAATTTATAAGCCTCTGTCTTCTCGTCATACCCAGTAAACACATATTCCTTACTCTTATCATCGAGTTTGGTTATTCTTTGGTCTAGTACTTGCACATTGGCCACACTACCAAACACTTTAAGGTGTCAGACGGTTGGTTTATGACCATTTCAAGCCTCTTGCGGTGTTTGATTCACCAATTTTGTATGTGGACATCGGTTTTTCACATACACAGCGCATTGGTACTGCTTCCGCCTAGAATTCCTTTGGCATGTCTTTACTCTTCAACATTGATCGAACCATATCAAGGATCGTTCAATTTTTCCTTTCTGCAATGCCATTTTGCTGAGGTGAATATGGTGCAGTAAAAAATATTTTGATACCTTGTTCCTCACAATAATTTGTGAAAGCGATTGATATGTATTCTCCACCTCTATCTGACCGTAAAGCCTTGATGTAAAGATTGGTTGTCTTCTCTACCATCATCTTGAAGCTTTTGAATACTTCAAATGCTTCTGGCTTTTCCTTCAAAAAATAAACCCAAGTTTTCTTGTATAGTCATTAATAAAGGTAATAAAATACCTTTTCTCACTGAAAGATTTCAGAGTGATTGGGCCACATATGTCTGTGTGTATCAACTTAAGAGGCCCCTTTGAACAATATTCTGCTTTCTTTTGGAAAGTTGTCCTTGCTAGTTTGCCAAGTACACAATCTTCACAAAACTTCTTGGTGTAGTCCATTTTTGGTAGCACATGGACCATGTCCTTCTTTGCTAACTTTTTTAGTGTGACGTAGTGTAAGTGTCCAAACCGTAAGTGCCATAAGAATTCTTTGTCCTCCATGTTGACTTGTAAACACCTCTCTTGTACATTCTTCAGGTTGAGTTTGAACATATGATTCTTCCCCATCTCAATGTGTGCGAGCACTCGATCATTACTGTCCTTCAAGTGCAACATTCGATCTTTTATGAAGACCGAACATCCTTTCTCCAATAACTACCCCTTACTTAGAATATTACTCTTCAAGTCAGGTACATAGTAGACATCCTCCATAGTACCTTCTTTTCCATTCCTTTGGGAAAAACATATTTTTCCTCGACCTTTGACTTGAACCTTTGATGCATCTCCAAAAGACACATGTCCATCTTCTATCTCTTGCATATCAACAAAAAGATGTTTGTGCTTACACATATGTTTGCTTGCATCGGTGTCAAGATACCACACCATGTTGCTGTCTGGAGTGATGCCTTCATGGGCCATCATGAGAACACCATCATCTTTGGTTTTATCTTCTGCGACTTAGTTTGCATTTTCTTCAATTGTAACACTCGACATTTGGACGATTTGAGTGACCACCTCTTCCACGACCTTGGCCTCGTCCATGCCAATTTAGTTGGCTCGTTTCTTCTTTCTCTTCATTGTTGTTTCTACAACCATGACCTCTATTGGGATCGAAACTACGGCCACCACGACCACGTCCTCTTCCTCAATTGTGCTGCACATACATTGCCTTGTCTTCTATGATGGTCATCTTTGTTTGTAAGGTCTCCTCCAAGACCTCTTGTTTCTTTTTCTTCTTTCTTTGTTCATGTGCTTCAAGGAAACCTGCAAGATGATCAATAGTCATTTCTTCCAAATTCTTTGATTTCTTGATAACACATACCACATTTTCAAAATCATTGCCAATGATCGAAGGATTTTCTCCACAACCCTAGCATCTTCAAGAGTTTCTCATAGTGTTTAAGTTGGTTCACCACCATTTGAACTCGGGTGATGTAGTCAGATACTCCTTCTGACTCCTTCATTTTCATGGTTTCCAATTCGCCTCAAAGGGTTTGGAGCCGCACTTGTTTAACTTGATTAACACCCTTGAAAACCTTCTCCAGTGTGTCCCATGCTTCCTTCGATGTCTTTACACTTGAAATTTTCTCGATACCTGACTCATCCCCAGCTTGGAACATGAGATAGAGAGCGGTTTTGTCTTTTATGCG
This sequence comes from Benincasa hispida, assembly GCF_027475165.1. NCBI lineage: Eukaryota > Viridiplantae > Streptophyta > Magnoliopsida > Cucurbitales > Cucurbitaceae > Benincasa > Benincasa hispida. The sequence continues at coordinate 50,778,890 of NC_143489.1, read as the reverse complement.
CATCTCTTTTATTGCCCTCGATTGGTTTGCTGTCGGATTTGCAATTGGTACCTCCTCTTCAAGACCTTCTTAGACTACTTCCCATGCGTCTTGAGCACCGAGCAAGGCACACATTTGAATAATCCAATTGTCATAGTTTATCTTGGTGAGTCGTGGTAACTGCATCTGTTCCAACACTGTGCTCCCATGGTTCGACATAGCTCTGATACCAAATTGAAAAAAAAAAACAAAATTATTTGAGTAGTGGAGCTTTTTATTGAAGAGAGAAAGAATAAAGTATGGACACTAATACTCAATCTTCTATTGATTTCTTTCTCAACCTTGTCTTGACAAAGATTACAATACCACTATATATAGTCTCACAAAGTGTCTCTCTAAATTCCTTCAATAAATCAATAATAAAAGCAAATGAAAGTGTTTACAATAATAAAGACAGAATTTTAAAAGTTTCACTAATTCTTCACCCTTCGTTACTCAAACTGCCATAACTTTCTATAGAAAACACCAAACGACTTGAGACTTAAACCATAAAAAAGTACACATCCGAGGCATCAAAATCCATGGTCACACATTTAATTTGAACATATTTGGCCCTTCAAAATGCTTGCTAAAAACCAACCAAAAAACTAACAATTTGAGTTTAATGCTCAACAATATATGGAATATAAAACTTGATTGTTTCGTCTTTCATTGGCCAACTTTTACCAGATTTGTGATCAAATATACCAACGAAGTCAATTTTAGAAATTCTTAAACATATAGTAAAAATATGTACTCGAAGTTCAACATATCATTTTTGCATCTTCTGAACTAATTTATTTGATTATGTAATTTAGTTATCATTGTATTTTATTCAATACAATAGAACACATTTGTTTGTATGCACACAATATTATTTGGTTGCGTATTTTAGTTAGTATTTATATTGACTTGTTTAATTAAAAAAGACAAAACAACTAAATTGCATATTTCTTCCATTTATACAAGTACGATAAACTAACTTACATTAAGCAATAGATTATATGTTGTTAACTCACATTAAACAATAGGCTATATTTGTTTCTATGCAAATAGTATATTAGTTTTTTTTTTTTTCAATACCACAATTCCATAATTTTCTAGCAAATAGTAGAAAAACTAGTTTAGTTAAACAAGAGCAAATTCCTAATTTTGACCACAATATCATTGTAATTTGTTTAGTTATGGAAACAAAAAGTACAAATGATTTGTTGTTTTTTTTTCCAAAGGTCTTCTCTCTCTCTCTTTTTTTTTTTCTGGAGAAAATAGTACATTTCCATATTTTTTTTAATAGTATAAAAATTAATTGTTATTTTTCTAAATCATATTTTGACTCATTGTTCAATTTTTTCAACGAAGAAAATGAAAAGTTCTTTCAAATGATTCATTGGGTGTTTAATGTTTTTTATTTGCTTTAATCATTTTCGATTTCTTTTTCACTTTCCAAAGCTTCTCTATTTCCATTTGTGAAATTAAAATATATCTTTGAGAATAAAGTAAAAACTTAACTAAAAGATATTATTATGATGACCAAGATTTAAATTAAAGAAGAAGAGATGTGAAAATAAAGAAAAAGTCATAATTACAATCGATGTCTGATTTTTTGTTTTTTAACATTTTCATTTAGATAAGAGTTAGAGACTCAGATCTGCAATTAAAAAAAAAAAAAACTACTAATAGATATTATATCTGTGAAACTCGGATTTCCATTTTTCCAACTTAAGCAGGAAATAAAAGGGATTAACTAAGTATAAGTTAAATCCTTTGATTTGGTTAACTATAAAGTAAAAAAGGAACCATGTGTTGAGTGTTAGGAGACATTAATGCATCATGAGAAGAAAGGCAACCATGCGTTTGTAAGGTTGGACGCATATTGGCCGAAGCATTGGCAAGAGACGTTGCCAAGAGTTGCTCATGCGTTGGGTATGCGTGAGCAAGAGAAGAGAGCGAAATGTTGAGCGCAAGGCGTTGGGCAGACGATCGTATAGTAAGTGTGCGGCGCTACACGATGAGATAGGCGATCGTGTAGGCGAGTGCTGGACGATCGGGCTATACGATAGACAAAGTACTACACGATCAGTGTTGCAACTCTTCTCTTTGCATGTTGATTTGCAATATAATGAAGAGATTGGAGTGAAAATCGGGCATGCAATCCATAGAGTTTTTAAAAGAACAACTAGTTTGAAGAAAGGTTCATCAATAAGGTTGCAGTAGTGAGTTTTTCTCCTTCATCCCTTGATTCAAGCTTGTTTTGAGTCCAACAACTCAATCTAGAGCACCAAGAGAACAGTGTGAAGATCTTGAGGTGGTCTACAACAAGATTCGAAGAAGATTGTAGCTGGTGAAGGAGCTTTGAAGAAGTTCTACAAGAGGTATGTCTTGAAACCCATTTTTCCTGGAAAAGCATGCTTTATATTTTGCCAAAATTAGTGAATTTGTGTGCTTAAATGATTCTTAAGTTTCCGTTGCTGTTGATACAATCCTACAATTGGTATCAGAGCATCAAATAAGCATTCAGTTTGGTTTAATTTTGGTTTGGCGGGTGTTTTATATGACAAATATGAAACCGGTGCATTGATATGGTTTTCTGAGTTTTGGCTATTTAATTCTCTTTAATTTCTCATTTAAATTTGTAATTGGCTCTTGCTTGATGAGCTTTAATGTGTTCCCAAGAGTCTGTAATTTATTTGGAGTCAGTAGAGTTGAAATTAACCTGTAAATCGAAGAAACAAGCGAATGGGTCGAGTTGCAGTTCCAAAAAATCAGCCTCTGCTCTTATCGTCGTTGAGCTTCAATAGCTAAATGATCATTTAGCTTCATGCATTAGACAATGTGAAGAAAAGCTAAGCGATCGTTTAGCTTTGGGCGTTGATCGTTGAGGTATCCTACGCTAGACGATCGTGTACCTGCGGGAGTTAAACGATGCGTTCAATTTGTTATACGATAGCATTAAGCAATCGTTTAGCTTTGGCATGGGAACTAAACAATACGTTGAATTTACTATATAATGGTACTATGCAATCATTAGCAATGATGCATTATGAGCGATGCAGTGAAGTGCTACGCAATAGCGCTGAGCGATTGTTTAGATGTAGAGCTAAGTGATCGTGTAGACGACGTGCTAAGTGATGCGTTGAAGTTTCTATGTGATGGAACTAAACAAATCGCTTACCTACGATGTTGAACGACGCAATGATGTTCTATACGATGGAGCTAAGCGATCGTTTAGCTATGGCAGATACTAAACGATGACATGCAGTGCTAGACAATGGTGTTAAGCGATCGTTTGATTCTATACGATAGAACTAAGCAATAGTTATGAAGAGCTATACGATAGCCCTGTGCGATCGCTTACTACGATCGTTTATCTTTGATCGGGGGCTAAACAATGTGTTGAGTTGCTATGCGATAGCACTACACGATCGTTTACCTCTATGCGTGAGCTAGGCGATGCGTCGAGTTGCTATGCGATAACACTACGAGATCTCATACCTTTGTTGCGGCAGCTGGGCAATGCGTTGAATGCTAAGCGATGGCATTAAACGATCGTTTACCTTTTGCGCATGCTAAAAAATCAAGCATTTACTAAACGATCAGGCAAAGTGCAAGACGATGGTTGTCATTGCTAAACGATGAGATTTAGCGAAATGTTGAACATGTGCAAGGGATGCCGATTCGACCGGTTTTCTTGTGGTCTGGTCCGGTTCAGCTTCGAATGGTTCTTGGCTGGTCCGGTTCAGACGGTTTGGGTCCGGTTCAAGCTACTTAAGTTTGTTTTAGAGTGGTTCGAGTGGCCCGGGAGCGGTTTGGAAGCTATTTTGTAATAATTAGGTTTTGTTTGCTTGTTTTTTTGCAAAAACTAAAAGCATATAAGTCTGTGTTTAATTATTTATGCATTTGATGTATGTTATAATTAAATAAATCTTGTATGTGCATATAGTATGCCATTTAGATTTAAAATCCCAACACAGGAAGCATGTTACATGCATTGAAAGTATGTTATAATTGTTATAATATATAGTATGCATGTTAGGGTTTCTCGTATTTAATACAAATGTTATATTAAATGTTGAATGCCTCATGTGTGTTATGGATGTATAGCATGTCTAAAGTTTTATAAGTTGTTATAAAATTGGGTTAGACATTTAAAATCCATAAACAACAACTGCATGCTCACGTAGGTTGACCACCTATTTTAATTGTTAAAACTTATAAAACCTAGGTTACAAACTCATCCGGTATATAATCCTGTCTAAGGCTGGGGGTTCTTAAGTTGACGATTTATGGAACACCTCCTACCTGGAGATTATGGCCGAATAATTGAGCGTTGGTAACCGGTTTTATGAGCATACGTGAGTAATGTGAGGTAATAAAATGGTTTATCACCTAGACATCGTAGGTTAAAATCCAATTATAATAGTTATACTTGGATAAACTACATTGACTTATGGTTGTTTTATTAGCCGAAAAGAACCTAAGTATAAATCTACCCAAAATAGAACACTTCAATGGCAGTTTAATAACTTCTATATGATAGAGTTATTAGAAAACTTCAGTGGGAGATTAATAATATATACGATACGTTATTTTTAGCTCTCACGTCTCTAAGAGTTCACAATCCAGATTTAAGCGGTACTTCATGTCACCTTGGAAATGACCTCCATTTAGAAAGTATTTTTTAGCTTAAATCTATATTTTGGTGAATAAGAGGAAGTTGTTCAAATATAAGTCTATTATACGATATATAGATTTCAACTGCCACGTCTCCACATAGTTTACTCCGTGAGATTCATATGACGCTTCGTGTCACCCTGGAAGTAGCCTCCAATCGGAAAGTGTTTTGTATGAGTCAATATCAAGGTAAATGGAGGAAGTAGTTCATAGTAAGTGGGTGAAGGATATGTGTCAATATATCCTACGGTCTCCTCCATTAGTCTGAATGTGAGATTCCTATGTTGCGCCTGCTGGTTTGCTTTAGGCGGCCCTTTTCTAGTAGTTTAGCAACGGCTATCTCCTCGAAGGGTTGTAACCTAGGATTCAGAATAACACAGGCTTCAGTAAAATGAATAGGGTCTTATAGTTTCGTTTTGGATGTTGTCTTCTATTTCGGAGGAAAATTCATACTGTCCTATAGGATCTGAAAATGGCGGGTCATACTTACAAGAATTACTAAGTTGTTAGTAAAGATCTTAACCGAAAACGATAACAAAATGACTATAGGAATAAGAGTTATTCTGGGGATATTGTTTGGTCAAAATTGTTTGTTTTAGTAGAGGAGTATCTGACTTCCCCTCGGTAGCACATATTCTGACTCACTAAAATATCGTTGCAAATAAATAATGGTTATGGGTACATTATTACTTTTTGCTAAAACTCGACTTTGGATTTAGTTACAATTTGCTAATTAGATCTTGTTTGAATTTTATCAAGATGTCAAATTCTTCTGTAATACTCGCTTTTGATGTACATAACAGTAAAATCAAATCAACAAAAAAATTACTAGCGGTTGATTATACCAAAAGAGTTTTAACAGAGGATTGTCCTCTATCTCCCAGCTCATCTGAAATTATGAATTATGTAGATGAGAATGCTGAATTCGAATAACAAGATAAATATGATTTACTTGTTATCGAACTATGTTTAGTGGAAAATGATAAAATCTGGATAATTGATTCAGATGCCGCTAATCATGTATGTACTATCTCACAGGAAAGAAGTTCCTGGAGACAGTTGACAAAAGGTGAAACAATTTTTAAGGTAGGGATTGGGGAGATTATTTCAACCAAAGTAGTGGGAGATATGAAGTTATTTATAGAAGATAAGTACATTTATTTGAAAAATGTATATTATATTCCTTCTATCTAAAGGAATCTAATTTCTGTCTCTTGTTTGCAAGAACAAAATTATAAAGTTTATTTCGAAAATGGTGAAGTGTTCATCAAAATGGGAAATAAACAGATTTGCTCTACAAAATTAGAAAATAACTTGTACATGTTAAAACCAACTGAGGTCAAAGCTGTTTTAACATAGAGATGTTTAAAACTACTGGGACTCATAAGAAAATGAAGATTTCTCCAAATGCCTATCTTTGGCACTTGAGATTGGGTCACATAAATCTCAACAGGATTGAGAGATTGGTTAAGAATGGTCTTTTAAACAAGTTGGAAGACAGTTCATTACCACTATGTGAGTCCTGTCTTTAGGGTAAAATGACAAAAAGATCTTTTTCTGAAAAAGGTCTTAGAGCCAAAGAACCCCTTGAGCTGATTCACTTAGACCTTTATGGGCCTCTAAATGTTAGAGTAAGAGGAGGGTTTGAATATTTCATTAGTTTTATAGATGATTATTCCAGGTATGGGCATGTTTACCTAATGCACCAAAAGTCTGAAACTTTTGAAAAGTTCAAAAAGTATAAGGCTGAGGTTGAGAACCAATTAGGTAAAAAGATTAAAACGTTTCGATCGGATCGAGGTGGTGAGTATATGGACATAGAATTCCAAAACTATTTGATAGAACATAAAATTCAATCTCAACACACAGCCCCTGGCACACCTCAGCAGAATGGTGTGGCAGAGAGGAGAAACAGAACCTCGTTGGACATAGTTCGTTCCATGATGAGTTACACTCAGTTACAAAATTCTTTTTGGGGACACGCAGTTAGGACTACGGTATATATTTTGAACATGGTTCCCTCGAAAAGTGTTTCTAAAACACCTTACGAACTCTGGAGAGGACGTAAAGGAAATTTATATCACTTCAGAATTTGGGGTTGTCCAACACATGTGTTGGTGCAAAATCCTTAAAAGTTGGAACACCGTTCAAAAGTATGCCTATTTGTAGGCTACCCAAAAGAAAGTAAAGTTGGTCTCTTTTATGATCTTTAAGAAGATAAAGTATTTGTATCGACAAATTCAACCTTCCTAGAGGAAGATTATATAAAGAACAATCAACCTCGCAGTAAGCTAGTAATAGAAGAAATGTCCAGAAAAACGACAAATGTATTAACAAGAGTTGTTGATCGAGTAGGTCCTTCAACAAGAGTTGTTGATGAAACTGATACTTCACATCCTTCTCAAGAGTTGAGAATGCCTCGTCGTAGTGGGAGGGTTGTGTAACAGCCTAACCGGTACATGGGTTTAACTAAAACTCAAGTCATCATACCAGATGATGGTTTAGAGGATCTGTTGTCTTTTAATCAAGCAATGAACGATGTGGACAAAGACCAATGAATTAAAGCCATGGACCTTGAAATGGAATCTATGTATTTCAATTATGTCTGGGATCTTGTAGATCAACCAGAAGGGGTAAAACCCATCAGTTGCAAATGGATCTACAAGAGAAAACGAGACCAAACTGGTAAGGTACAAACCTACAAAGCTAGACTAGTGGCAAAAGGGTTTACCCAAAGAGAGGGGTTAGATTTTGAAGAAACCTTCTCGCTAGTTTCCATGATAAAGTCTATTAGAATACTCTTATCCATAGCCATATTTTATGATTATGAAATATGGCAAATGGATGTCAAGACAACTTTCCTGAATGGCTATCTTGAAGAGAGTATCTATATGTCTCAACCAAAAGGGTTTATACAGAATGGTCAAGAGCAAAAAGTTTGCAAGCTTAATCGATCCATTTATGGATTAAAACAAGCTTTTAGATCCTGAAGTATGAGATTTGACGCTGAGATCAAATCTTATGGCATTGAACAAAATATTGACGAACCCTGTGTCTACAAGAAAATCGTCAACAAAACTGTCGCTTTTCTGGTGTTGTATGTTGATGATATTCTACTCATTGGGAATGAGGTAGAATATCTAGCTGACGTTAAGAGATGGTTGACTTCACAATTCCAAATGAAAGATTTGGCAGAAGCACAGTATGTTCTTAGAATCCAAATAGTTCGAAATCGCAAGAACAAAACATTGGTATTATCTCAAGCATCTTATATAGACAAGATGTTGTCTAGGTATAAAATGCAAAATTCCAAGAAAAGATCTTTACCTTTCAGGCATGGAATTCACTTGTCTAAGGAGCAGAGTCTTAAGACACCTCAAGAGGTTGAGGAGATGAATTGAATTCCATATGCATCTACAGTTGGGAGTTTGATGTATGCAATGTTGTGTACTCGCCCCGATATATGCTATGTCGTAGGAATTGTCAGTAGATTTAAGTCCATTCCTGGTCATGACCATGGGACTGCTATTAAAAACATTCTCAAGTATCTTCGGAGAACGAGAGATTATATGCTCGTGTATGGACCTAAGGATCTGATCCTTAATGGATACACTGATTCTGACTTTCAGATCGATATTGATTCGATGAAATCCACTTCGGGGTCAGTATTCACTCTTAATGGAGGAGCAGTTATGTGGAGAAGCATCAAGCAGAGTTGTGTTGTGGACTCTACAATGGAAGCTGAGTATGTAGCTGCAAGCAAAGTAGCAAAAGAAGCAGTATGGCTCAGAAAGTTCCTGATAGATATGGAAGTAGTTTCTAACATGCACCTGCCTGTCACTTTCTATTGTGACAACAGTAGAGCAGTTGCAAATAACAAGGAACCACGAAGCCATAAAAGGGGAAAGCATATCGAACGGAAGTACCACCTCATCAGGGAGATTGTACATAGAGGATATGTCATTGTCACTCAGATTGCTTCCCAAGACAACTTAGCATATCCATTTACGAAGGCCCTCTCAGCTAAAGTGTTCGAGGGTCACCTAGTAGGACTAGGTCTATGAGTTTTGTATCACTAGGGCAAGTGGAAGAATTGATGAGTATTGTGATGCCCTAGTTTATTGTATTTGTACATTTTATTTTCTCAATGTAAATTCAACATTGTATGTATTTGTATATATTGATCTACTGGAGTTTTAGTCCAAATGGGAGTATTGTGGGTTTTATGTCCTAAAAACTCGCAGTTTGTAAAATGATAAACATTTTCTATAATCAATATACTTGTTATTGATCTCATAAATTGTATGAAAGTCTAAATCCAATAAACTAAGACCCATGACTATTGTATAAGTACTTGAGCTTTATGTGGAGACATAAGAGTGGATCGGGTTCGAGTAAATAGTTAAAATGATCTATGTACATGAATAAGGTTGGGTACCTTATTCTGGTAACACCATTGGATGCGGCCTACTATGTAGTTGTTACAAAGAGTTGTAAAGTGCTACATATGATGTGATCCTAATTCGTACATGTTATGACATGAGGAGTGGCGGCGTCCTAAGCAATGAGTTTGCATAAGATCAGGACCAAGAAATAAGTCACTTTTACTTTATAACGTTGTTTACTATTTAAGACTAACTATTTCACCTAGATGACCTAGGTAACTCGATCTTAATCCTGACCTAACTATGAACTCCTGTTTATTCTGGATTGCCCTTAGATTTGCATAGTTGAGGGTTGGCTCAACAACACCGGCTAAATAAGACTCCCATTTCAGGGGTAAGACCGGATAGATAGCTGGGGACATAGGGTGCAAGACGGAGTTCATGCCTACCCGATTTAGGGATAAGAGAAAGGTTGTTCTCTCAAATACTAAATCCAGGTCTTGAACAAAGGGCCCCACTTTCTTACCGGGCTGAGAGAGTTTGGTTTGGTGATTGGATCACAAACCAGTTGTGTCATACCCCGCCCCAAATCACCCTTTTAGCCTGGAGAAGGGCGTGACTGCAACAATTATCAACCCTTAGGCTGACACTTACTGCCTAAAAACTCTTGCGGAATAACTCTGATACCAAATACAAATTATATGCAACGGGACGACTGTAGGCCCACAATTTATTAACTTAGAAACTTAATATGTTTAGAGTATTTACAACATTAGATTTACAAGTCCCAAAACCCACAAACCCTAGTCCCTATATGAACAATAGTAACATGTGTTCAATATTAACAGTAATCACCTAGCAAACGGTTACAAGTCTTTTCGTCCTTTAGTGGCAGAGCAGATACTGAGCTGTCTTCAGAGGATTTGACCGCTACCCATTGGGGGGGGGGGGGGGACAAAAACATTTGAAAACGGAGTGAGCTTACGCCCAGTGAGTGACCGAGAAAACATAGTAAATTCTCATGCATAATTTCATAAAATAGTTTTATCTGAAATACAAACTTTTGCAGCATAAATATTTTCCAAGTGTAAATTATATAAAACTGTTTTAAACATAAAACAGTAAAATCATTTCTCAAATCAAAGTACTGTATAACTGGTAAAATAATCCCAACACTGACTACTAGTCCAAAGAGAACCCTTTTGCTCAATCTCTGACTTTATTCACCTGTGGCCACATTAGGTACTACTGCTCAGATACCTTCTCCTTGTACGTCAGTATCGAGCTACTAGGATACCTTCTCCAACATACTTCAATATCCCGTTGGCTTGGTACCTTCTCAAACGTACTTTAGTACCAATAGATACCTTCTCCTTGTACTTCAGTATCTAGTTGGGTGGATGCCTTCTCCTTGTACTTCGGCATCGCATTTTACCAAAACTATTTATAAACAACTTTTCTCTTTAAAGCATGTACAGTATAACACAGATACAACATGGCTTTAAAGATGGTAACGCATGTTGGATAAAATCAATACATATACATATGTAAATAGTTTTTCAATAATATGTATGCGTTCAAACCACAATTCAAACTTGCTTGGAAACCACTTTATAAAACTAGTAGGCATGAGAATTATTTTTGCAAACATGCTTTCTGTAAAACATTTGTAATCAAAACAGTATAAAAACGTTTTAGTTCGAAAACATTTTAGCCACTCACCTCGAACTCTTAGAAACTTTTCACACTAGTAGCTCTTCGGGTCCCCTTTTCACCCCTAGAATCCAGATTCAACTTAAAACTTAGATTACTCATAGTTCCAAAACTTATTTGGAAATTCTTCCTTCTACAAACTTATTCTAGAATGACTTAGAAATCTTACCCTAAACTTTCAGTTCATAATTCCTCGTGGTTTGGCCGGAATCTTAAAATCTTCAAGACTGTCCTAGACTGATCTGACAGTCTGACCCTTCTGCCTTCTTCTCAATCTTAAAATCTTCAGTTCATAATTCCTCCTTTGAGCCTTTTCCTCTGGCAGCCCTATTCTGAAAACTAGACTTCCAGAGCTTTCAGATGGCTTTGGAATCACTCTAAATGCATGAGTAGATTGGAAGATCTTCTCATCCAAATTTGACACAGTCCTCTGAACCCTCACTGCCCTCTACTTTTTCTATGAAATTTATGATTTTTGTGTGATTTGAAAATGAAATCCCAACTCCCTATTTATAGGCGTTCAAATTCCTCGTGGTATTGACAGCACCTACTTGGCTGCATGGCCAAATGTTTAATCTTCCCTTTATCAATGTAAGCTGACTTCCCCTTAGTTCAATGTGTTCTTCCCAAACGCATCCAACACAGTTTCTTAGGGTTTAAGAATTTCTCTTAATCGGACACCTAGATTTTAATTGACGTTTGCCCTTACGTCTTCAAGCTTTGTTTGTATTCAAATTAGGGTTTTTAAATGCATAATCCACCCCAACGCGTCCAAATACATCGCCTAGAAGCTTGCTCGGCCGTTCAATGCATAGGCGAGGCGTGGGTGTGACGTTCGAATCGGACAAAGCAAGGCTAACGCATAGGCGCTCTCGCTCTTTCTGCTCTCGGCAGTGTCGCTCTCTCCCACTTTCTCGCTAGTCTCGCTTTCTCCAGCAATCTCGCTGGTCTTGCTCTCTCCAATCTCGCTCTCCCTCTCGCTCTCTCCAGCTTTAACTTTTCTCCGCTCTCGCTCTCTCCAGCTTTCTCGCTGGTCTCGCTCTCTCCCATCTTCTATCTAATCTCGCTCTCTCCCATTTCCTCTTCAATCTCGCTGGTCTCGATCTCAATGATCTCACTGATCTCACTCTCAACGATCTCGCTGATCTCACTCTCAACGATCTCGCTCTTAGCTACTGCGAATTGTTTGTCTCCGTGCAACTTCTATACATTTGCTCACCACTTTGTGATACTTTTACACGGATTTTCCAAAATTTTCCAAAGTAATTTCCCATATTTTTCGCATTTCATATAAATTCCATATTTTTCTCAGTCCTTCAACCATAACGCACTTCACCTAATTTCTCCATGCTTAGCCGAATTTTTCCCCAAATTTTCCATACTTAATTTCCATATTATTCCATACTAGCTCAACCTACTTATTATTTTTCCCCAACTTTCCCTACTCAATTCCATATTTTTCTTTTCAAATCCCCATTCTTTCTTCACCATTTCATACTAACCTTCTCATCAACCTACTCAACTTATTTATACAAATTTAAATAGGGACACACAATTAAGTGAAAAATTAACACAATTTAAATAAGAAAACAAACTTAGTGTAAAATTGGGATTCGGGGTTCACAAGTTGTTCATTAGAGGATCAGTAGGGACTTGAGGAATAAGACGTAATATCGGGGGTAAAACAAATATTTGACACAGCCGTTATTACGAACAACCTGTGAAGGGTCGACTTGCTTATTATGGTTAAATCATGTGGACATAATATATCTACAGTGAGGGGAGTGCAACTATGGGCTTTAGTGGAGTGACCCATTAGTTAACAAATGGGGATTAATTTGGTCTAATGAGTTTAGCCGATTAATCTCGGTTCATTGGAGCCCATGATCTGTAGGTCTGCGAGGTCCCTCTACTAGCTCGTAATGGACTAGCTCTAGAATAGCGTGATAAGTTAATTTGAAACGTTCAAATTAGAATTAAGGGAATTAGTAATTATATGAGATATAATTACATGTTTAATTTTAGAATTAAACGGAATAGGAGAATTTATATATTTAAATATATAAAGATGAATATATGTTAAAATTAATTTAATATTTGATATTAAATTAATTAAGTTTTATTTAATAATTAATTTATGAAATTAATTAATTTTTCATTTTTAAAATCAAAATAGATTTTATAAAATCAAATTTTGTTTTTTAGATAAAATTGGAAAATTGGAAAACAAAAACACAAAATGGAAAAATGGATTTTTCCATTGTCCATCACCTAAGTAGCTCACACATGAAGCATTAAAATTGCCTTGTCTTCTCCAAGCATGAGCTGTAACTCATGCAACTCTTATCTTTGCATGTTGATCTGCAATATAATGAAGAGATTGGAGTGAAAATCGAGTATGCAATCCATAGAGTTTTTTAGAGAAAAACTGGTTTGAAGAAAGGTTCTTCAACAAGGTTGCAGCAGTGAGCTTTTCTCCTTCATCCCTTGATTTAAGCTTGTTTTGAGTTCCACAACTCAATCTAGAGCACTAAGAGAATAATGGGGAAGATCTTGAGGTGGTCTACAACAAGATTTGGAGAAGATTGCAGCTGGTGAAGGAGCTTTGAAGAAGTTCTACAAGAGGTATGTCTTGAAACCCATTTTTCTTGCAAAAACATGCTTTATACTTTGCCAAAATTTGTGAATTTGAGTGCTTAAATAATCCTTGAGTTTCCGCTGTTGTTGATACAATCCTACAAAAATGTGGCTATGGATAGGAGAATCTGGATAGACTTGAGCATGACAACAGGTGAGAAAGTTTCCTCATAGTCAACTCCCTTGACCTGGGTATAACCCTTTGCCACGAGTCTAGCCTTAAAAGGTTTTCACCTTTCCATCTACACCTCTTTTTCGCTTATAAATCCACTTAACACCAATAGGTCTTACCCCATCAGGTGGATCAATAAGCTCCCAAACGTTATTGAAGTACATAGACTTCATTTCCTGGTTCATGGCCTTAACCCATTCATCTTTGTCAACATCCTCCATTGCTTTCTTAAAAGACAACGGATCCTCGACCCCATCATTCGTAATGACGTTTTGGTCTTCAATCAAACCCATGTAGTGATCCGGTGGGTTCATAACCCTCCCACTACGTTGACGCAGTCTCAACTCTTGAGCTGGTTGACTAAATGTATCGACTTGAACAACTCTTGTTTATTTGGCCTGTTCAACAACTCTTGTGAACAATCAGCAATCTCAGTCTCACTAGAGATCTCACATAAAATGAGCTTATTTCGTGGCTTATGATCCCTCATGTGGTCTTCTTCCAAGAAGATAATGTTTGTAGAAACAAACACTTTGTTCTCACTCAGATCTTAGAAGTATCCACCTCTTGTTTCCTTGGGGTAGCCTACAAAGAGGCAAACCTTCGAATGTGGTTCCAACTTCTTTGGGTTAGTCACTAGCACATGTGCCGAACAACCCCAAATCCTGAAGTGGCGTAAACTACCTTTATAGCCTCTCCATAACTCAAAACGTGTTTCAAATACTTTTCGAGGGAACGTTGTTTAGGATATAGCATAAAGTTTCCACTGTAAAACCCCAAAACAAGTCTGGAAGATAAGCATAACTCATCATAGACCGAACTATGTTCAACAAGGTTCTGTTTCTCCTTTTAGATACACCATTCTGCTGAGGTGTACCAGGGGCCAAGAGTTGGGATGCAATCCCATGTTTTATCATATAGTTCTGGAATTGGAGGTCCATATACTCTCTACCACAATTAGATCGTAGTGGTTTTATCTTCTTACATAAAAAGTTTTCAACTTCAGCCTTATACTTCTTGATCTTGTCAAGAGCTTCAGACTTACGTTGCATTAGGTAGAGATACTCGAATATTGAATAATCATCTATGAAAGAGATGAAATATTCATACCCACCCTGAGCTCTAACATTCATCGAACCACAGAGGTCTGAATGTACAAGCTCCAAGGCTTCCTTGGCTCTGTAACCTTTTCTAGTAAAATGTTGTTTGGTCATCTTGCCTTCGAGACATGATTCAAGTCCACTTTTCATCAACTTCTCAATCCTATTGAGGTTGATGTGACTTAACCTTAAATGCCAAAGATTGGCATTTTTCTTAGGAGAAACCTTTGGTCTTTTAGCTGTCGTTGCCATACTAAACATTTCAATGTTAAACAATGCTTTTATGACTAACGGCCTTAGTACATATAAGTTACTTTCCATTGAACCATAACCAATCTCCATTCCATTTTTGAAAATAAACACTTTATTCTCAGAAAAGAAGACGGTATACCCTTGTTCAATGAGGCAAGAAATCGAGATTAAGTTCATCTTAAAATGAGGAACTACAAAAACATTATCCAGTAATAGATAACGTTTCTTGTCAATAAATAACTTCAGCCTACCTACAACAATAGCTGAAATAACCTCACCATTGCCGACTCGAAGAGTCATCTCTCCCTGTGGCAGCGTTTACCAGGAACTGAATCCTTGGTAAGAGGATCTGACATGATTGGTAGCACTTGAATCAAGGATCCAGGCAGAATCATCATTCTCTACCAGACACGTCTCCAAATCCAATAAATCAGATTTACTGTATTTTCTCCTCTTTTGGAGAGTAGTGGGATCAGTGTCAGAACACCTAAGATTACTGGTTTTGTCATCCATCCCATTATGCTTGAAAAGTAAGAACTGACGTTCAAACAAATCTTGTAGTGAGTCCATGATCTCGCGTGCAATGATCATGTTCTTAACCCTTTTTACCAAAACATCAGGTATGTTAGCCAAAATGTGAAGTCAGGCCAATGAATTAGCCTTCATCCACACCTCATGTGTATTGTGAACACTTCGCTGTAAATCAAGGGTTGGGACTTGAGGACACTTCTCAACCATGAAAAATACGAGGTCGTTTGCCACGAAATACGTTTCACACGATTCTTTCCACTGTAAGTAGTCGGTCATATTAAAAACACTAAATGGAAATACTAACTAGTTGTTGAAAAGAAAAACACATTGACCTACATTAGGTTTTAAGTAAATACCCATTGTAAAACAAAACAACATCCAATAAGGTTTTATCAAAACTAATATGAACCTCGTGTGACATCTAGTTTCGCAATGACGCTTCAAAGGGTTAGGACAAAAGCCACCGAAGGGAGGTCAGTTATCCCTTCTCTAAATTGAGAAGTTCCAAACCAGTCATTAATACTAGATCAACTCTTGCTCCTATAATCACTAGCCATCATTGATTTGGCCGAGAGATCATTAATTACTTAACAATCTCCCGTAAGTGTGACCCACCATTTTAGGCCCTAGAGATCTACCCCAAAAAGCCAATCCATAAGGAAAAAATCTGATTAGGGCAAAACATAAAGCGATCCTATCCATTTCTGGAGTTCACCTTGATCTTGACCAACTGCACAAAAACCCATCCGAAGGTGGACGCTCCCAGGGCACCACGAGGGAGTACAGAATGATCTCACGATGTGAACCAATGACAGAGACCATAGGACGTGTTGACACACACCCTTCACCCACTTACTATAAACACTCTCTCCGTCCCCTTGATATTAACTCATGCATACCCCATCCGAAGGAAGATGTTCCCAAGGCACCACGAGGCTAAGCATGAATCTCACGGTGTGAACATTCAGGGAGAAATGTGAGTGGAATCATAGACATATCAGATACATCTCTTCCTCCCACTAAGTAGTTTATAACCTAGGGTTTAGCTTACTCAGAAAAAACACGGCTAAGGATTTTAACTAAGTGACTTTTAGGTTTTCCCAAGAGTAACTTTTACCTTGGATAGTTAAACAACTTTTGATCATCATCCATTAAACTCTTTAATGGAGTCTTTGACCAAATCGTCGCATGCTTGTTGAAAATCTATCTAATTTACCTTTCCATGTAGGTTCCCAGGTAGGGGTGTTATGTTTTTGTTAACTTAAGAACCCCAGCCTAGCCAGAACCTACCTTAGACAAAAGGTCCCTTATAGATAGACTTAAAACAAATTTAATCTTTTATGCCAACCCATTTAATCCTACTAAACCGATTTTAAAAGATTAATCTAGGTTACTAAACTCTTTATAACCAATTGAACTTAGGTCTATCTCAATCCAATTTTAAAACCCTTTTAAAAAACTTGAGTTCACCTTAAGTCTGCATGCAACTCTTTCTTATTGATTGTAGGTCTAATTTCCTTTATAACACTTATAAATGGAAATAACCACCACAATGCGAAGCTAACACATGCAAGGCAATCATAACGTTTATAAACAGCCTAAGTGTCATGCTCAATGCATTCTCCATTCATTGCTACTTCTTTTATATAACACTTATACAAAACAACAATGAAACAAGCATAACATGCTTCTATTCACCCTTAAACTATAACATTTATAATAAAAGGATGATGCATGATAATGCTCACTGCATGCAAAATATAACGCTTATATTTCAAGATGCATGCGCATGCTTTCAAGTAATTTCTTCAGGCTCGATTATAACATTTATAATACATGATGCATGAATAATTGCACAACCTAAGGTGGGTTTTAAACTATATGTCAAACACTTTGGCATATAAGCACCATACATCACATGTATAATAAATAAATGTCGATGAACTGGGTAAAATTTCCTTAAAATCACAAAATTAAAGCTAACTATTACAATAACAAGGAGTCTCCGGTTCAAACAGGCGAACCAGGTCTTGAACCGTCCGGGCGAAGCAACGCGTCTCCAACCATCGTGTACTAAACTCCCCGTGATCGTCTACACGATAAAACAAATGCTTCGTTCTATCGCTTACCAATGCTCTTAGAGCTAAACGATCGTTTAGCAAATACTACACGATCGTGTACCTTTTATTAAGCGATGAAGCCTGAGGTATGCGATCACTTAGCGCGCTCCACACAATACACGCGTTCCGCGATCATCTAAACAACTACGATGCGGCAAACCACCATCGCCTAAACGATTGCTTAGCTAGCACCTTCGTATCGTATACGCTCGATCGTGTAGGTAGTAACTAAGTGATGAGGCTTGCTAACTACACGATCGTCTAGTGCGCGCCTTTTACTAAACGATGAGCATCACATGCTCCCACTCCAATCATCTACCTCCAGAGTCTATCGCGATCGAGCAACCAACACTACGCGATAGATTAAACAATTTACCCCATCGTTTAGCATTAGCTAAACGATTGTTTAGTAAATATTATATGATCGTATAGAAAAATCTACACGATCGCTTAGTTAAATCCCAACGATCGTTTACCTTAGACTACACAATACGACCAATGCTTGGTCTTCTTCCTCGTTGAGAACCGCATCTTCATGCTTCGAAACTTCATCATAAGCAACTCGACTAACTCAAACTCTTTGAATTACAAACTTGATTGCAAGTTAATTACACCCAAAAACACAGGGGCCCTTACAAATTAACACTTTGTAATTGAAGAAAGCTTTAACTAAAAGGCAATTAAACCCGAAACATTCATCAACTCAATCCACAAATGCACTTAACAATTAAATACAAATGCAGAAACCCACTGAGACTGTAAAATGAAGTCCAAAACAGAATTGTAATTTGGAATATCAGAACAACCTGGCTCTAATACCAATTGAAGGAAATTGTGCATGAAGATTTCCATGAGCAGCGGAAAGATCATTCCAAATTACAATCATATATGAACTTTACAAATTACAGTCATAAGCACAAACATACGGTTATGCATTCATTACAGAAATTATAGCATGATACTAGAAATAATCAAGGAGAAACGCTACATACATTTGTAGACTCATCGCCAAGCTCCTTGATTATGAATGCTCGAACACAACTACACAGCAACCTCGAACACTCATCCAATGCAACCGCTACACAACACGAACATTGCGCACTCGAACTCAGTGATCGCCTCAGTCACGAACACTTCAATAGCATGAATGGCCTCCACAGAACCTCGACGATGTCGAGTTGAGTATGATACCACCAAGAAGGCTACCTTGGTATTCTCGGTGTGAAAATCCAGAGGGTGGACTCTGTGTGGACTTGGTTTGAGGCAGAAGACGGAGGAAACAACAATCTTGTAAACGATTGTGTAAACGATTGAGCAAGTGGGAGAAGACATAACCTATCATATGGGTCGATGCCCAATCGTTTAGCAAAAGCTAAACGATCGTTTAGCCCATCGCTTAGCTGCGTGTCTGTTGCCTACAAACAATACATGATCATTTAGCTCGCTCCAAGTTGCCGCTTAGTAAATCTTATTTACTTGACAACTTCTTTGAGATTCCTTTTCGAGAGAGAAAATCTCAAATTCACAAAATTTAGCATTAACCTTCCTAAAATTAGGAAAACAATTTTCCTTTTATCTCACGGTTACCATGAAACCACTAATAACCTCTCACTCAACTGGTTTTTAGAGAAAAAGATTTAATTATCTAATAATTAATATTATTATAAATATAAATGATAACCAACTTATCATACTATATTTATAACCTATAGTTTTAATATTTCATCTCATGAAACATATAAACCATAGTTTTTTTTTTTCTATTCCATACTTAATGTAAATCTCATTTACATTAATCCTCCACTAGATATA
This sequence comes from Benincasa hispida, assembly GCF_027475165.1. Classification (NCBI taxonomy): domain Eukaryota; kingdom Viridiplantae; phylum Streptophyta; class Magnoliopsida; order Cucurbitales; family Cucurbitaceae; genus Benincasa; species Benincasa hispida. The sequence goes on along the minus strand of NC_143489.1, from coordinate 50,759,479 downwards.
TCTCATACATCATACCATCATATCATATATAATCGAATTACCTCTTGTCAATTTGAACATTTCAAATCAACACCAAGAACTGATCCTCAACTGAATTCATTGAGCTACCAAGGGGACCTTATGAACCTGTAGCTCGAAGCTACAACGGTATGTGAATAACTGACTAAACTCTTTAGTCACGTGATCCACCATCGTTAACTACCAGCCACTCCAATAAAGATCGAAAGTTGAACTCTCCTTACTACGGATATATTATGTGTCCATCTTAACCAATCAACAGTTCGACAACCCTTCACAGATCGCTCATAAGTACAGCTCGACCAATAACCGTTATGCCCCTATAGTTGCATCTAACTCCTTAAGTACTACTGATCCCTCTAATGAACATAAGCCATAGTTCTACTATGACTAAGTCCTCTCTTCCAAAGAAAAGCTATGGCCACTATGTTCAAGCCCCAGAATCAACCCTTAAGGGAGCAATCTCTCTACTTATTCCTGCTTCGGGAAAGGAGTGAATTCCATCTTGTTGATTGAGTTTCCAGCTCCCAAATCAGACAAGTCCCCAAAAAGGTAAGCATGTTGAGTTGGCAATCTGGCCACTCTCACCTACAATAATCAAAGGACTGCCCTCAAAGGCAAGAGTTCCCAAAACACTCAGGATTAAAGTTGTGTCACCTATGGTCGTTTAGGTGATATGTAAGTCTCTAGTATCAACAACGTTATATACAGAGTCTAGTCATCTCGTGGTCTGATCTTATACAAACTCTTTGTATAGGACACCTCCACTCGAACATCTCCACATGAATGGTCAGGATCTACCATCTGTAGTAGTTTACAACACATGCAAACCTCTACCAAGCGAGTCATATCTGTAGTGTCACCAGGATCAGGTATCCCACCTTAATCCTTATACTACAGACCTATTTAGGTTATCACTTAAGGCATGATCCACTTGTATATCACATATACATGCTTAAGTTCACATAAGATAACCATGGAGCTTTGTTTATTGGATATGAGTAAATGCCAAAATGAAAGAACATTTATTTTATTCATCAAACAATGTGTATCATTAAAACCAACGAGACTCCGGGAGAATTAGGACACCAATCCTAACAGTATCTATAGTATCACCAAGATAAGGTACCCAACCTTATTCCTATACTATCGACCCTTTAGGTTGTATCTTGAACATGGATCCCTATATGTCTCCACATATAGTTCAAGACTCATAAGGAAGCCTTGGATGTTAGTTTATGGATTTAGGGTTATTGAGACAAAATAGAATACAACAAAATCAATGACATTTTTTGAATTAACATTAATAACTCTTTATTAATGATGGTCAATTAATATCATTTACTATTTACGAGTTAGTGGGTTGTACATAATATTATAATCCAAAATAGCGGGAATATGGTAAATAAATACAATAAACTAGGGCATCCATATACCCATTACACATCTCCCACTTGCCTTAGATTATACAATGTACAAGTCTCCCAGACCTAGATTTCTAAATGACTCTCGGAAACTTTTCCTAAGAGAACCTTCGTAAATGGATAAGCAATGTTGTGCTTCGAGGCGATCTTTGTAACGATCACATCTCCTCGTTACACAATCTCCCATATCAGGTGATACTTCCTCTCAATATGCTTTCCTCATTTGTGACTACGAGGTTCTTTAGAGTTGGCTACTGCCCTACTATTGTCACAGTATAAGGTGATGGGAAAATCCATATTTGGAACCATTTGCAAATCGTTTAGGAACTTCCTGAGCCAAACTACTTCCTTTGCTGCTTCACAAGCAGCTACATATTCAATCCATAGTGGAATCTGCAATGCATCCTTCCTTGACACTACACCATATTGCAGCTCCCCCATTTAGAGTAAACACTGATCCTGACATGGATTTCCTAGAATCCCAGTTAGTTTTGAAATTAGAGTCGGTGTATCCTGTAAGGATTAAATCCTTTGCTCCATATACCATCTTGTAGTCCCTCGTTCTCCGAAGATATTTGAAGATGTTCTTAACCGCAGTTCAGTGGTCTAACCCTGGATTGGATTGGTACCTACTGACTATTCCCAATGCATAACAAATGTCTAGCCTAGTGCAAAGCATAGCATACATTAAGCTGCCCATAGCTACGGCATAGGGAACACGTCTCATATTCTTAACTTCTTGAGGTGTCTTAGGACACTATTCCTTAGACAACTGAACCTCATGCCTGAAAGGTAACAATCCCTTCTTAGAGTTTTGCATTGAATATCGAGTCAACATTTTGTCGATATAAGTTGCTTGAGACAAAGCCAGCATTCTGTTCTTGCGATCAGTAATGATTTGGATCCCAAGTACATACTATGCCTCTCCAAATCTTTCATTTGGAATTGGGTTGTCAGCCATTCCTTAATATCCGTAAAGTACCCTACATCATTCCCAATGAGTAGGATATCGTCCACATAAAGTACTAAAAAAGCTACTTTTATTGTTGATGATTTTCTTGTAGATACAAGTTTTATTGACGTTTTGATCAAAACCAAAAGATTTGATCGCTTTGTTAAATCTAATGTTCCAAGACCTATATGCTTGTTTCAACCCATAAATGGATCGATTCAACTTGCAAACTTTTTGCTCCTAACCTTGGGCTATGAGCCCCTCGGGCTAAGACATAAAGATGTTCTCTTCAAGATTGTCATTCAGAAAAGCAATCTTGACATCCATTTACCATATCTCATAGTCATAATATGGGGCTATGGACAAGAGAATTCTTATACACTTAAGCATAGCAACAGGGTAAAAATTTTCTTCGTAGTCATCCTCTTCCCTTTGAGTATAACCCTTTGCTACAAGTCTAGCTTTGAAGATCTGTACCTTTCCAGCTACACCTCTTTTTCTTTCGTAGATTCATTTACATTGTATGGGTTTGTCCCCTTCAGATGGATTTACAAGCTCTCATATTGAATTGGAGTACATAGACTCCATTTCAGGGTCCATGGCTTTGATCGGTTGGTCCTTGTCTACGTCATCCATTGCCTATTTATAGGACAATAGATCCTCAACGCCATCATCTAGTATGACAACCTAAATTTTAGTTAAACCCAAGTAACGGTCAGGCTGTATCACAATCCTCCTACTGCGTCAAGGCATTCTCGACGATTGAGAAGGCGAGACTGGCTTGAATTGTTGGCTTCTTCATTAACTCTTGATAAAGGACCAACTGCATCAACAACCCTTGTTGATTCTTTAGTAGCTTCACTTAATGCTATTTTGCTACGTGGTTTATGATCTCTCATGTCGTCTTTCTCCAAAAAAGTAGCGTTTGTCGATACAAATACGTTATTTTCTTGAGGGTCATAGAATAGACCACCTATCGTTTCCTTAGGGTAACCAACAAATAGGCATAACCTTAAACGAGATTCTAACTTCTTAGGATTTGTCACTAACACGTGCAGGGCATCCCAGATTTGAAGTAATGTAAATAGGGTTTATGCCCCCTCCATAACTTGAAAGGTTTTACGAAACACTCTTCGAGGGAAAATTGTTCAAAATATGAACTGCAATCTTTATTGCAAACCCCCAAAACAAGTTAGGCAATTGAGCATAACTCTTCATAAAATGAACCATATCTAATAAGGTTCTATTTCTCTTTTCTAATCTGCCATTCTACTAAGGTGTACCAAGTGCTGAAATTTGGGATTGAATTCCATGTTCTATCATATAGTCCTGGAATTCTAAATCCATAGACTCTCCACCCTGATTAGATCGAAGTGTTTTAATTGTTTAACCTAATAGATTTTCAACTTTAGCCTTCTACTTTTTATACTTTTCAAAGGCTTTAGACCTATGTTCCAATAGGTATAAGTAACCATACCTCAAACAATCATCATGAAAGAAATGATGTATTTGTATCCTTCTCTAGCTTTTACATTCATTAGACCACAAAGATTCGAATGTATGAGCTCTAAGGGCTTTTTGGCTCTATAACCTTTTCCACTAAAAGGTCTTTTAGTCATTTTTCCTTCAAGACAGGATTCACACAGAGCTAATGATTCATCTTCTAACTTACTTACAAACTCATTCTTTACCAATCTCCCGGTCCTATCGAGATTTTTGTGACCTAATCTCAAATGCCAAAGATATGTATCATTGTTACTTGGAGAAATTCTTCACCTTTTTCTTTGAATATTTGCAGTTTTAAACATCTCATGATTAAAAAGTGTTTTTGATTCGGTTGGTCTTAACACGTATAAGTTGTCTTCTAGTTTAGAAGAATAGATAGTCACACCATTTTTCATAATCAATGCTTCATTAGATGAAAAAGAAACAGAGTACGATTATTCAATTAAACAGGAAATAGAAACAAGGTTTCTCCTCATTTTAGGAACAATGTATAAATTTTATAAAAACAAAAATCTATTTCCAAAAAACAACTTAGTATCTCCCATTGCACGAGCAAAAATGGTGTCTCCTGTTCCAATTTTGAGCGTCATTTCACCCTTCTTGAGCTGCTAGAAGGAACTAATTCCCTATAAAAAAAATAACAAACATGATTAACGGCTCCCGAATTAAATATCCAAACATAATGATCATTTTTCACTAAATAGGTTTCTAGAACTAGTAAATCATATTACCTTCCTTTTTTTTTTCTTCTTCACGGAGAGGTATTTGGGGCAATTGCATTTCCACTAACCATCCACATTGCAGTTGAAGCACTTGTCCTTGTCGGCCACCTTGGCCTTGCCTTTGCCTTTCCCAGCAATGGAGCCTTCCCCTTCCTTCCTTTCTTTTTCAAGATTTTCTTAAAACCAGAAGATGAGTGAGTAGACGTAGTTCCCAAGGATAAACCCTTGTGGAACTTTTTGGAATGGGCAACATTTGCCTCTCCTTCTATGGTCCCTTATCTTTCATAAGGGACTGATAAGTCCGTAACTCATTCAGAAGGGCAGTTATAATGTACTATATTTTGTTTATAACCGAATTGCTACGGAATTGAAGAGAACTCTCCGGAAGAGATTCTAAAAAAAAAAAAAGAACACCCGACCCTGCTCGTCGATGACCATGTTGTTCATTTCGGTAACATTGAACTGGACCATCAGGTCGAGAACATGTTCTCTCAATGACTGGCCTCCCTTCATGCGCGCATTGTAAATGTACTTAAGGACCTCATGCAAGATCTGATTGGACGGTTGTCCAAATATCTTCTGGAGGGGCTCCATGATCTAACGTGCAAACATTATGGCCTTGTGCTTCTTAGTAAGAACGTCAAACAGAATTGCCAAGGTGTAGACTCGGACTTTGTCATTGGCCTTCATCCAGCGGTCATAAGCATCTTTCAACGCTTAGGATGAATTACAAATTGCAGAACATCAATAACCAAAATCGTATTCAGGTTAGGTTTCTACGTCACATAGTCCTCTCCGACTAATTGATCATTTTTAAGCAAAGAAATAATTGAGGCATTCATGTTGAAACAAACAAATGACTGTATTAGTTATATTTGTCTTAACTCATTACACAATTATCTAATCAATTTAGCAAAAAACACGTGTAATCATATAACCCTAATTAAACTAATGACTTAGTTTTTGCAACGATACTTCAGAGGTTTAGAGCAACAAGTTTTTGCAACGATACTTCAGAGGTTTAGAGCAACAACCATCGAAGGGTGATCAGCTACTCCTCTTCTGAATTGAGACAATCTCAGCTAATCACTAACACCAGAATAACTCTTATTCCTATATTTTTTATCAAGGATTTATTAACTCCCTCTCATTTTCTGTTCCAAAATGTACACATCAAAAGGCTACCGAAAGGAAAGACAACTGTTGAAGATTAACCTAAGAGACCCTATCCATTACTGAAGTTTGCATTGTTCTGACTTCTATGATCAAGCCCTCCGAAGGGATGGTCGCTCTAAGACGACGCACAAGCGAACCATAGGAATCTCACGATGTAGCCTAATGGACGAGACTGAAGGATATGTTGACACATGTCCCTCTCCCACTTACTATGAACACTTTCCCTATTCACCTTGCTTGAACCATGCAAACACTTTCCGAAGGGAGGTCACGCCCAAGGCGACACGAAGTCGAGCACGGATCTCACGATGTGAACTCTTAAGGACGTGAAGCTAAAATTTGATATATCTCGTATATCAATTTTCTCCCACTAAAGTATTCTAATATTTTTGAAGTTTCATTATCCTTAGTTAAAAAATGGCTAATGAATTTATCTAAGTCCTTTTAATTTGCTCACTATAACATTTATATTGAATGATTTAACAATACTTGATTTCATTTATTAAACTCTTTAATAAATCAACCTTTTATTGCATACTTATAAAATATTTGCCAATTCACATTCCAGGTCGGGTTCAAAGTGGAGGTGTTTCTTTTGAAGGAATTGAATTCTCATGGAAGCATGTGAACGCCTTGCATTTAGACATTCGATTTTTAAGGAACCAAAAATAGTAAAATAAAACATGCATTTGTAGGATAAACATTCAAACAAAACTATAAGCATGCTAGAAAAGAGTAAGAAGAGAAGAAATCAAAGCTCACCTTTGTTGATTCTTTTAGCTTTCCTCTTTTATTGTTATCAACGATCTTGAACTTCTCCAATGAAGAAGGACACCACCAACAAAGTTACCTTGTTATTCTCTAGGATTCCAAAGAACTTGGATGAGTGGTCTCCAAGAACTTTTGAGGAGGAAAAGGTAGAGAATTTTTAGAGAGAAATTAGAGAGAAGGTGGAGGCTTAGAGACTAGGTTTTTATGTAATAAAAAAACTCTTGCCCAAAATGGGCAATAAGGATATATTTATGTGGAGAAGAGTTAACCGTTCTCCAACTGTTTCCCTTTACCCCTAATGCTAATTAATTAAATAACCTTTATTTAATTAATTGGCACATTAATTAAGTGGCTATATATTAATCTTATTTAATATACATTTAATTAATTATCATAAATATCATATATTTATACTAATCTCCAATCTCCATTATTTCTTATTTAGTTAATTAACCATTAATTAATCAATTAAATCATATTTAATATGGAGTTAATTAACATATAAAATATTACATATTTAGATGTATACGTCTCTTTATGAATCCAATTCATATAAATCTAATATTTGAATCTTATTCAAATATATCTTACTTACATAATTTGGATATTGATCATATCTATAATTAACCATAATATAATGATCTCATTAATATAAAATTCTCTCATTTGATTTGAACAATTTAAATCATTCCTCGTTACTATCCTTTAGTGAGCTAACAAGGAGATCTTATGGACAGATTAGAAGCTCCAATGATATGAGATTAATTGATTACACTCCTTTAATCTGATTAATCAATATTCATTAACTACTGATCACTCCATTAAAGACTAATAGCTGCACTATTCACATTGTAGATATATTTTTGTGTCCATGGATATAACCAATTAACATAGTGATAACTCTTCACAAATGCTCATAACTATAGCTGGATCAAAATACCATTTTACCTCTGTAGTTACATCTAACTCCTTAAGTACCACCGATTCCTCTAATGAACAAACAGTTTACAGTCGAACTATAAACTAACACCTCTCAAGCCAGTGAGAGGTTGTGGCCTCACTGTTCAAGACCTGGAACCAACTATTAAGGGAGCAATTTGTCTACTTTCCCAAAGAATGGGAAGAAGTAAATTCCATCTTATGTAGCTTGTGCTCCCAGCTCCCTAATCAGACAAATCCCCAAAATGGTAGGCTTATTGAATCAACTATCATGGCCACTCTCACCCATACAAATTAAAGTACTATTGTCATAAACAAAACTTCATAACTCACTCAGGATTAAGATTAAGTCTCCTATGGTCATTCTAGTGAAATATTAGTTTCTTCAAGTAATGGTGTTATAAAGAGACTAATTATTTTGTAGTCTTGTCTATGTATAAATTCCTTTATACAGGATACCCTCACTTACATGTCTTTACATGAACAATATGGTTTATATTTTTTTTTGTAACACTTACATCTCATGTAACAATCACAAAGTGAGCCGTATCTGTAGTGTTACCAGGACTGCACCTAACCTTCATCCATTTACTGTGGACCTTTTAGATTATTACTTGAACATGAACCACCTATATGTCAACCACATATTGTTCAAGTGACATCATATAACCTCGGATCTTAGTTTATTGGATTGAATTAATGCTATCTAAATATCAAATAAAATATCTCTGATTTTATTAGATAAATAATTTGTGTTCACAAAACTACAAATCACGAGATACACTAGATTTAGAACATCAATCCCAACATGGTTTCCGTAAGCTTAAATACCCTCGTAGACAGAACGTTTTTCAGATAAAGGTCCTTTATGGGAAATTATTTTATAAATTAAATCTTTTAACAAAATTCACTTTAATCCTATTAAAACCAATTTGATTAACCCATTTCTAATCTCATTAGGAATACTTCCAACAGAAGTCTAGGTGAATTAATTTTAAATCATTTAAAATTAATTTGGACCTATGTTTACATGCGACTTTTAATTATAGATTTTAATCTATCTCATTAAAAACATAACACTTATATTTTAATGTTTTATTAAAACTTATAAATTTGCGTCTAATGACATTGATTAAATACAAAAATTATATTAATCTAATGACATATAATATGTAATATGTATTCAAACATTAATCTAAACATGTATTCAATGCATAATTAAATTAATTTAAATAGCAAAAATTGGACCAATTTTGGCACCCTAAAATAAAATTAATTAAATAAATTAATATAACTTTTATACCAATTTAATTAATTAATCCTAAAAAAAATTAAAAATTGGTAAAAAAAAAAAAAAAAAAAACAAGCCCTTTAGCAGCCTCCTTATTACGCGCACTACCAGGATCTGTCACATACTCAAAGTGCACGACACTATAAATCAGTTTGTGTATTGCCTCGCCTCATAGCGTTGTGATGCTAAAAGGTAGAATGCCCCTCTTTTGTGTGTTTTCTGCTCCGGACCTTCCTCGAACACCTCCGTTTTTTCCGATCTCTTCGGCAACACTTGCTCTTTTGATTGACACAAATTTACAGACTCGAAGCAAAAAAATAAATTCCCCAAAAATACAACGGGGCTTTATATTTTAATCACATGAAAAGTAATCTAAATGCCAAAATTGAAAACATCCAATCTTGCAAACCTTCATTCAAAATCACATCAATATATAGATCACATCCATAATGAATTACATATTAATCACATCAATATATAATTTCCTCAATTTGATTTGAACAATTCAAAGCATTCCACTTTAATATCCTTTAGTGACCTAATAAGGGGATCTGATGAACCTGCATATCAGAAGCTCCAACGATATGAGATTAATTGGCTAAACTCATTAGCCAAATTAATCAATATTTATTAACTGGCGATTCACTCCACTAAAGCCCATAGCTACACTCTTCTCACTACAGATATATTTCTTTGTCCACAAATATAAACCAAAAACAGCAAGTTAGTTCTTTACGAGTGTTCGTAACGCCAACTAAATCAAATTACAGTTTTACCTTTGGATTACCTCTGGCTCCTTAAGTACCAGTGCTTCTTTAATGAACAATCTGTTTATGGTCCAACCAATAAACAGAAACCCCTTTCGAACCAATGAGAGGGTAGAGCCCTTTGTTCAAGTCCCGGAGACACCACTTAAGAGAACACTCATCTACTTACCCTAAAGTCGGTAGTAGTGAATTCCTTCTTGTATTATTATTTTTTCAGTTTTTCACTCGGTCTTATCCCCAAAATGGTAGGTTTATTGAGTCTAAAAACTGGCCACTCTCACCCATACAAATCAAAGGACATTCTCTCGTGAACAGGAGTTCATAATACAATCAAGATTAAGATTAAATTGTCCAAGTCATCCAATTGAAATAGGAACCTAACTAGTTAACGATGTTACATCTAGTGGTTAATATTTTGCAGTCCAGTCTTATGTAAACTCATTGTATAGGATACCCCCACTTGTGTGTCAACTACATGAACATGTTGGATCATTGCATTTCTATCAAATACAAAGTGGACTGTATCCATAGTGTCACCAGGATAAGGTACCCAACCTTATCCCTATAATATAGACCCTTTAGGTTGTATCTTGAACGTCGATCTCTATATGTATCTACATACATTTTAAGATTCATAAGGCAGTCTTGGATGTTAGTTTATTGGATTTAGGGTTATTAAGATAAAATAGAATACAACACAATCAATAACATTTATTGAATTAACAATGGTAACTTTTTATTGATGACGATCAATTAAGAACATTTATTATCTTCAAGTTTTAGGGCATAAAACCCAACAAAATTCTCATAACCATCAGTTATATAGGGAGGCGAGATTTAGAGTACTTGATCATAACTTCTATCATGTTCATTGTTCACTACTAAGAATTGTTTAGGTGTTGTTCATCATTCAATGTATAGAATGAAGAAAGGTGAAATAGCAATGAACGTGCTTGTTTTTTCCAATACGAATGGAGAATTCGTATTTGTTCTGCACGGATGGGAAGAGTCTGAAATAAAGTATGTTTTGGAGTCTGGACGACGAAAAAAGTGGTAGACATTCTTGTTCAATTACTAGAGTTGTCAATATAAGATAGGGTGAAGCTCATGGGTATAATATTTAGGAGCCAGGAAAATACCCACAATTTCTTATTTGCCCCGATGGAGTTCAAATTTATCCATTACATAGTACTGTTGGGAAGGAGTGGATAATGCACATGCTCTACTTGGTTTTTCTTGGGACCTTCAATCACCCATCATATATCTCATTAATCTTTTTGGATGCAAATACTTATATGTCCCTACTATCTTTATGCTTCTAGCAATTTTTTTTATCCTTTTTGGGCGACTGTATATTTATATTAGAACCTTGTGAAACTAAATTGTAATACAGACATATTTCATTAAAACTGGTAATATAATGTCTCCTCATTGGCCTATTATGTAATAGATAAGTTTTATAAATCTAACTTGTGTTATTAATTTCAATCAAAATAAATACTTAAATATATTTATAAAATTGACAATAGAAATAAATCAAGAAATGATAATGCTATAATTTATGGAAAACTTTCTTGCTTATTACATTTTCAAATTTGTATGTAAGGACTTAGAGAAGGAAAAAATAGATAAAGCCCTAAAACTAACTTCAGAACTCTAAGTTTCACAACTCTGCACCACAAACATACACTTCATAACTCCATACTACACAACTATGCACTCCAAACAAAGACCATAACTCTAGACTACGCAGCTCTACACTCCAAACACAGACTTCACAACTTCATAAACTTCACAAATCCCCAGACTTCAGAAACCTACTTAATAATTCCAGAATTCTGAAGTCCACTCCTTGAGCCAAATAGCCCCTAAGGCATTCATTCTAGAAACTTAAAGGAAGATTTAAAGATGTAGCATGCTTCAAAGACAATATTTCACACTCGTATAAGCTTAAATTAATTTACATATATAGAATTCTGCAAAAATTTGAGACAAATATAGCACTATTGCGCACACTCTTTCTTACTAATTTATAGTTTTTTTTAATAATTGTTTATTAATTAAAAAATGTCACCGATTTTAATAGGTTTATTTTTCTTAACATTAAATACAATATATATTGTAACTTAGTTTGACTTAATATTTAATAGATATTCATAACCTACGTATGTTTTACAAATCCATAATCCCTAACCACGAGTTACAAAATTTGAATTATATTTTGTAACCTACACTTTCCCATGTCCTATTAATAGTATTTGTATGATGTCTTCACACATCCAATAAAGATAATACATATGTTTTCTACTTTTCTTCCATCTATCTCTCTCCCGTGTTCTTATTTTTGTTTTTTCCATCATTTTATAACATGTTATCAACACGAGCCTTTACCATTTCATTTGCAAAAAGTGGGTTATTTTTTTTATTTTCATTTTTGTGATTTAAATTATGTACATTCTATATATACAATGTATATATATTAAATACATCATATATACATTGTGTATAGTTTAAACTGCGTTGACTGCATGTTATTTTATGCATATCGGCATGTTATTTACATATTATACTTATAAAGTTATTATTTGTTTATCATAATTTTATGATTGAATTTCTCTTATGCTTTATATGTTTATTTTGTTGTTCATATATGTAAATAATATATGTTATATATGTATAAGTCGAATTGTTCATCTTATTTTATGTGAATTCTTTTATGTACACAATTCATCTTATTTTAGCTAAGTTTAATATTTGGTGTCATTTACATAATTGCTTTAAATGCTTTTGTTATTTTATCTAATTTTTGTTAATCATTATATATATCATTTATTTTATGAGCATTTATAAAGTTAGTTAAATTGTCAAATCAAAGAATTGATATAATGTATATTATGTGTACTCACTATTGCAATTTTTTTCTTTGAAATCATTAATGTACGCTTAATTTGTTATGTATTATAATATGTATATATTTTCTTGATTCAATTTTCATAGTTAAATGAAAAATGCATGATAAACTTCTGCAAGAACACCTATAAATAAGCAACCTACAATTATAATAAATTAATTCAACAACTTAAATCCCTACAACTCCCTATAGATCAACACCTTCACCAACTACTTCCACCTCACTAGTCACCTTATCAAAGCCCTATAAATGAGCAACCAACTCAATACTTTACTCTCAGAAAAATAGGATCACTAGCATCAATTCACAGTTAAGCTAATTAAAATTGTAATCAAACTATATCACATGTCATTCTTGGACCTAATTATCACTACAAGAAAATTTGTTTTGAATGACAAATTTTTAGTATTGTAAGAAAATTTTGTTGCTAAATGATAATTTACAACGATGCAATGGAAAACATGTTGTAGAATATCATTTTTAGTGACAAAATTTAAATCAGTGTTACTAAAAAAAATTTGTGACACACAAACTAACATCACTAAATATTAAAATTCTTTAGCAATATATTACATTGTCACTAAAGGGTTATTCAAAAAATATAATTAAAAAAAAAATCAATTCTTTTCATTTTTCACTCTCTTCTCTCTCTTTTTCCAAACTTTCACCCACATTTTCCCTCCTCCCTTTCTCTCTTTTTTTCTCTCTTTGATTTCCCTAAACCCCATTTTTTATTTTTCCAACCTCCTTCCCCTTTTCATTCCCTCTCCTGAAATCGAACCTTTAACATCTCTCTCGACATCACCTCTAAATTATTAGATGAGTTTTCTCTCTTCTCCATATTCCCCCCAACATTTCGGTTAGTCCACCCCCCCTTAATATAGTTATTTTGATGGTCCTATATGGTTGTTTCTATGTTAATGGGATTTATTTACTTTTGTTGATATAGTGATTGTGACTTCTGTGAAAATGAGTTATATTGTTGATAGAAGATGGTTGTGCTTTGAAGTGTTTGTTCATGTTGATTTTGGTGTTTGTCCCTATATGCTTTCGCCATTAGGAGCTTTTGCTTTGATTTTGATAGGTTTCATGTGTTCTCTTTTTTTCTTTCTCTTGATATTAGGAATTTGGAAGTGTTCTAATGTTGATAGAAGATGGTTGTGCTTTTCAACTCCCCCCTCCCCCTTTATGATAGTTATTTAGATGGTCCTTTTATGATAGTTTCTATGTTAATGAGGTTTGTTTACTTTTGCAATATTGAGCATGGTTTGCATATAGTTTGTAAGAAATTGGATTTTGTGAATGTTATTATGTCCTCTACTTCAATTTGTTATTCTAATGTGCTTACATATTTCAATTTTTATATGTCATATTTTATATCTTGATGGTGACGAGCTAGTATGAGATTTCACAAAGTTCAATCTAGATGAAAATGCAAAGAATTTGGGGGTATTTTATATGTTTGTTTCAAACTGACTTTTTGTGCTTCAAATACCTTACATTATGATTTTTGTTATGTAAATGTGTGGTAGCTAGTGTTGGTACTAATTTTGATTGATATAACTTTGAGCTCATTTAAGGAATGATTGAAGTAGGTTGATATCACATTGGGATTTTTGTCATCCAAACTTGTGATCAATTTGGTATTTCATTTTGTTTCAATGATAGTATTTTGATGTTTGAGAATATGTGCATCTTCATTTATAATTTTTTTAATTTAAAATGACTAATCAATTTTTAAAATGTTTGAAAGATTATTAAATTTTAGATCTTGTAATAGGTTTATATATTAAATTGAGCATTGTTTTTTATTCAATAAAATACTTTTAGCAACGCTTTATATAATGTTAGTAAATCGATATTTTTTTTACTGACGCTTGTCAATGTCGCAAAAGATACTTCTAATGAAATGACCAGAAATTCACATTTAGTAGTAGTCTTATACGTTGCTAAAACTTAACTTTTAGAGACAAACTTGTCATGTCACTATATAAAACAGATAGAACCAAATCATGCGTTGCTAAAAGTACATTTTTAGAAAGCGTTAGTGTCTGTAAAAGTCATATTTTAGCGACGTGTACTAAAATGCGTCACTAAAACTTTTAAGTACGCGGCTATCGTGACATTCACAGCGACACGTCTCTACGTGTTGCTAATACTTTTAGTGGCATTTTTCGCTTTTAGCAACACATTTTATTCGTCATTGAAAGCTATTTTTCTTGTAGTGCATGTATTTTGTCTTTTATTATATTTTAGCTAGTTACCATTAGTCAATGACTTCCTTACAAAACATTAAGGGGGAGTTTGGGATACTGAGTTGGTTATTATAGTCTATAGGTTAATCTATAGGTTATAATAGTCTATGCTTGGGGTGCAAACTATTTTAGTTTGGATAATAAATATTAAACACTGTAATAAAGAGAGAAAGGGAAGATGAGTAAGAAATAGTAAACACTAATAAAAAGGGATTTGAAATAGTAATATTGTAGTTAATTGTAGGATATAATAGTTGCAAATATTAAACAATTATTATAATTGGATCTAAAACATAGAGTGAGCTATAATAATGCCTGTAACAACCCAAATTTGTACGCATACACTACAGGAAATTAAATGTCAAATGTTAAGCAGGACGAAATTTTAACGAGGTGGAAAATGTAATACCCTAACAAGTGGTAAATGTAAAGAATGAAAAATATATAAACATAATAGGAAAATCGAGTGAAAATTTAGAATTGGAAAAAAAAATAAGAAATTTATTCATTATCCAAAAATAATGAATAAGGGGGCAGAATCAGGGAGGATTAATTAGAAGTTGGACG
This sequence comes from Benincasa hispida, assembly GCF_027475165.1. Taxonomy (NCBI): domain Eukaryota; kingdom Viridiplantae; phylum Streptophyta; class Magnoliopsida; order Cucurbitales; family Cucurbitaceae; genus Benincasa; species Benincasa hispida. The sequence continues at coordinate 50,744,180 of NC_143489.1, read as the reverse complement.
CTAGCTAATTCAGGAGACAAAGGGCAGTAGATAACTTTTTGTTTGGGCACTGCTCATTGGAAGAATTAGAGGTGAATTAATTGCCCATATACTCTTAAAATGTGAAAGAGTTAAAAAGGGGAAGTGGAATCCACAAGCAGTGAAGGCAACCCACGCGTGAAAACTAGCGAGATTGGAGAGAAAATTGGAGAGAGCGAGAGTAGAGAGAGAGTCACGAGAGCCAAACCAGCGAGAAAGCTGGAGAGAGTGAGATTCTGAGAATAGAAAGAGCAAGATTTAGACAGAAGCGTGGATTATGCGTTGAATTTGACCACGATCTTATAGATTACATATGGAGAACCCTAAAATGGAATACAAACAATGGTTGATGACGTAAGGGCAAATGTTAGCCAAAATTAGGTGTCTTATTAAGAGAAAATCTTAAACCTAAGTAATTTTAAAGAAGCCATTTGTAGGATGAGTTGTCACACAGAGAAGAGCTGGAAACGGCTATAAATAGGAGGCTTTAGGCTGGAAGTTAAATGGATTCTCAAACAAAACTCAGTAGTAAAAATCGTGTGAAAAGGGTGAAGTAATTCTGTTAGTTTAAAAGAGGAAACGCGAGGGAAGTGCTGCCTAAATTTCCTTCTGGTTTAAGAGGGAAAGCTCTACTGATTAAACCATAAGGAATAACTAGGATCGCAGTCAACGTAAGTAGTTTATCTCACCCTCTCTTTAAGTGTTTCATGGTAGTGTACTTTTAATATGTTGCATAATTATGTTATTGTTATGTTGCATTACATGTTTAAAATATGTTTATCGACAAGGGACCTCATGCATTATGCTTGTTCAAAACGATGAAATAAGATTAAATTTTAATTAGATAAAGGTTATGCTTCTAGGGTTAGCAGGGCATGTATGGTTGCATCCCTCTAGACCCAATTCTATGTCAAGTTTATGCTAGGGACTAACAGGGTATGTATGGTTGCACCCCTCTAGTCCAATCTTACGTTTATGTTAATGGTTGATGTTGGATGCGACTCTGGCCCTACTGACTGCATGACTCGCTAATCATCAGATGGGTTAGTTTCCGCCTAAGTCCTCATCTTCCTATCAGGGCGAAGAAATTTACGTTAGAAGCATAACCAACCACCACATGTTATCATATGTTTTCGGTCCCAATCATATGTTTTCAGGACATGTTGCATGTGATTGTGCATTTGGTCACTACCCTATGTGAGAACTACTTACTGGGTATATTATATACTCATCCTATTTTTACAGACTTTGTAGGTAAGGACACAGCGTAGGTGGCAGAACTGGACGTCGCTCAAATGGCCAACCATCAAACTCACTATTATAGGCATATGCATTTTTGTATCACTACGCTAATGTTTTATGGATCCTAGTGTTTTGTAAAATAAACTTTTTATATAGTTTTCTACCTAATTAATAAGATTTTAGATATGTTCTTTTGAGATTTTTGCCAAAACTCATCTCATGATAGAAATGTCTAAGTATGCATGTCGTAGCGGTCGGACCATAATATGTAAGGATCCAGTCGTTACAATACCCCATTCAACTCATTTGAAGTTGGAGGCCCAAACAACCTTAAGACGTTCCTTCTAGAAACATAAAGGAAGACTTAGAGGTGTAGTCTACTTCAAAGGCAATATTTCACAAATGACATAAGCTTGAATTAAATTATATATATAAAATTCTACAAAAATTTGAGACAAAAATTTAACCCTATTGCACACACTCTCTCTTATTAATTTATAATTTTTTTATAATTATTTATTAATAGAAAAATAAAACTGATTTTAATAGGTAATTACTTTTTTTAACATTAAATACAATTTATATTGTAATTAATAGTTGGGTTTTAATTTAATGTTTTTTTATTGTATCCTCTTACTGTTAATGTAAAATTCACTATGTTTTGGAAATTTGTTTAGGTAATTAGCTTTAAATTTACCGATTGTATTGCATAATATCAATTTATTTTGCCTTTCTTCGTTCACTGTTGGTTGTTTCAAAACATTTGATTGTTGACTCCATTTCCATCTCTAATTTTTCTTATACTTTTTCAATTACAATTTTCTTTCGCCTTTCTTTGTTCGTCGTTGGTGTGGTTCGTCTAGTTGTTGACTCCATTTCCATCTCCAATTTTTCTTATACTTTTCCAATTTATTCGATTGGTCAATTTACCATTTCAATTGTTATAGGACGTGTCTTCGACTTTGGATAATCAGTATCATTCATTTCTGTTGGAGTTTTTTATGGGTATATATGTTAGAGCGTGTTATTATATATTCTGTTTATTTGATATATTACATTATTTCACTATACATGTTATTGAGTGTTATTAACTAGCTTTGGATGTTAATGAGGTGTATAATATTTTCTAATGTTGTTTTTTCAATATATACTCTATTATTTTACTTGTTCATTAATGTACCATGATGCCTGTTGTGTTTTTCATTTATACTGTGTTTTTTTCAATATTGTCATATGTAGCTAGTTTTTTTAAAAGTATATTTTTCAAATATAACTACTTCTGTCATCATATATTTCACATGTATCATTATATATGTCCTACTATATCAATCGGCAGAAGACTTTTAATTCAAGTAAGATTACTTGTATATAGTATATTACGTAGTATATCTTGATTTTTAAAATATGTGATGTTTGTTTTTTCAATATATAATGTGATATATTCATGATAACTTTTATATATACTATGTTCTAATTTCTTTAATATATATTGTGTTACAATTTTTCAATATATGCTATGTTATATTCGCAATAACTTTTATATTTCATAGGGTAGTAGGACATATTCTATGTTATATTCATAAATACCATTCATGTAGTTAAGAAATGTATATTTATTATATTACAATGTATATTATAGCTGATATTTGTGTTTCATTATTAACCTATTTTATTTGACATATTTATTGAACAATGCATCATTTTACTATAGGTAATTCGAGTGTCCCTATTTATTATGATGGTTATTTCAATGAATTGGATAACTATGTTAATTACAGAGTATCAAATGTTGTTATCTATGTGCAATGTAATTTGAAAAATTAGAACGTGCTCTAATCTCCAAGTGCAGAACATTTTGAATCTAGAGAAAGTAGAGATATTTGTCTACATAGGTTCTAAAGGATGTTTGAAGAAAGATTTGGTTCTAAAAAATGACAATGATTCAAATGGGTTTATCACTTAATATTTGCCAATGTTGAACAATAAGTTTCTCTTATTATTCATATAGTTGGCAGATTTCTCTGGACAGTAAATCTCCCATTATTTATAACATTGACATCCTTGATAGTGTGAGTAGTTTTTTTTTTTTTCAAGATGTTGATTTGTCCAGGATTTCCTCTAATTTTGAAATTAAGTGCATGTCATGTTTGCCAACAAGGACATGTTACAAAACTCATTGCGAGCCACTATCATTAGAGATAATTTTCAATACAAGACTATTAAATCGAACAAACAAGTATTGGTCCTAGAGGATATAATTGAAAGTTGTTCATGGTTAGTGCATGCATCATGTTGCGGAGATGATGGTAGATCAATGTGGATCATTACTATGTTTGATCAAGACCATACGTGCTCCTTAGATGTTTCGTTAATAGATCACAAGCAAGCAACATTTGTTGTTATTAAAGATCTAATAAAGAAAAAATTACTATTGCTGGTAAGGAATTGATCATTCCAAAAGGTGTAATGCATTACATTCGTTCTTATTAAGGATTGAACATCAATTATCTAAAAGCTTGGGGTGCATGTGAAGCTACCTTAGATGAAGTAAGATCTCTTGAAGAATCATATAAGATGATACCGTCGTTTGCCTACATACTGAATTTGAAGAATTTAGATTAGTTACTTTATAACTTATGAATATTTAATATGAACTGTAGTATATATTGCATATGTTACAATTGATTTTACATATGTGCATGTAAAAAATCTTATTAATATAGTCTCACATATGTATGTTTGATTATTGAATATATGGTTGATGGTAAAGGAAGATTTTTATATTTCTTCATGACATTATCTTCTTCAATTTCTGGTTGGCCACATTTTCATTCTATTATTTCTATTGATGGCACCAGTATGAAAAACAAGTTTGCTGGGACTTTATTAACTGCTTGCACTCCAAGTGATAATGACCAAATATTCCCTTCGGCGTTTTGTGTTGTTGATTTCGAAAACGATTCTTCATGGACTTGGTTCTACAATTAATCGAAGAGAATTATTGGTGAAAGTGACAATATTGTTATAGTATCTGATGGACATAAGAGCACTTGTAAAGTCGTAGACTTAGTATCCCCTAATATGTTCCATTGCACGTGCATAGTTTATTTGTTGAGGAACCTAAAGAAAACGTATAAGAAAATTGTTAATAATACATTTTATGTATGTGCCAGAGCTTATAATGTTGTAGACCTTAAGTATCAAATACGTCAATAGGAATCTAGTGCACCAGGTATACGTGACAAGTTAGAATCTGTGACGTCTCAGAATTCCTAAGGTAAGTTCAATTTATCTTGGGTTAATTGAGGATTTTGTGGATGAAAAAAATGTTTTTGGGGTTTAATTTAAATTTGGAATTTGAGAAGTAAAGAGGGAATTATATATTTTGGAAAAAAGAAAGAAAAGAAAAGGTTTGAAGGAGAAAAGAAAATGCTAAAAGAATTTTTTCTCTTCTTCTTTCCCTCCCAGTCGTGCAATCACCCCTTCTGGTTTTCTTTTTTTGTTCGCACGTCACTTGTGGGTCCAGCCGTCCAGCCATCTACATGCCATTGAGCTACGCCAGTCGCTCACGTCGAATCCAGTCGTTTCCTCCATTCACGCCACTCACGTCGAATCCAGTCGTTTCCTCCGTTCGCGACGCTCGACTCTGTCCAGACCATCCACGTCGCTTCTCTCCTCCATTCATGCTACTCGACTCCAGTCGTGAATGCTTCTTCAGCTGTCGTCCATCGTCAGTCCGCACGTGCGTTGACCACAGCTCTTTTGTCGACGAATTCTTGTTAGTTTTCGTTGGTTTTTGCCATTTGAGGTAAGATTTTGGGCACTTTTTAGCCTATCCTTGGTGATTCTTCATTGCCCATTAAATTTCTGGACTAAGTTAAGTTACCCATGATGTGTTGATGTTCAGATCAAAGTTTTGATGCATGTTTCAGCACCAACCAGGAGCTTCGACGGTAAAATTGTGGTGTTTTCGACCCACTATGTGGGTAATATTGTGTTTTTAGGTTGCTAGAAATTGGGTTTTAACTCTTGGAATCAAGTGTCACGCACAAGGTTTGGGTTTATTGTTTGACAATTGGAAGTATTTGGTGGTCATTTCATATTGTGTAGTTGTTTTGAAGATTTTTGGATATTTTCTTGTGTGGGTGATAGCCTGAAAATTTAAATTGATTTTGTTTCAGGTATTGGTGGTTGTTTCGAGGTCTCTCAAATCTAAGAAGGGAGATTAAATTAATTATGCTAGATTTTATTAAGGTAAGTTACCTACTACTAGTTTGCCCTCGAACCCAAGTATGTTGGTCAATTGGAATTATGAAAGCTTATGTTTATGCCATGGAATTTCGATATTGTATTGCAGTGTTTGTTTGATGCATGAATTGTGGGACTATTCTGAAACCTAAACATGATTTAAGACTTTGATTGTATGCTTATGCCTATGTGAGACTGATAACGACTGTTAGCATTTTTATTGGGCTATGCACATCACATGATGTGAGTCTTCTGGTTCACACCTTATGTCTATGTACGGTGCTTTCCTTGGGTTCACCACTAATGTTTATGACTGTATCCCTCTGGGATCACTACCTATGAAAGTGTGCCTTCGGGTCACCCCTTATACTTATACCTATGCCTATGCCTACATCGCATTTTATGAACTTGAGTCCCGATAGGAAGGCTAACAATTCACCTAGTGGGCCCAGTAGTGGGTCGCTTATTGGGTATATTTATATACTCATGCTTTTCTTCCCATGTTTCTTTCAGGGAAAGGTAAAGATAGACTATGACAGGAAGGATCTGTGACCCGACCATTGGGACATGACACCGCTTCCGCTCTTATGTTTTTATTTATTTTACATCTTTTGGTTTAGAAGTCCATTCTTTAAAACTCTTGGTTATTTTGTTTATTCATTTGTTAATTTATTTAATTGCTCAATTTATTTTTGAACTAGAGCCAGGGGAGCCCCGAACGAAGTTTTTAGGATTTTATTATTTGAGCTTTATTTAATTAAATAAAAATTTTATTTCTTTTATTTAAAATTTTCTTCGAGAAATTTATTGTCTAGCCTATACATGCATATAGTAACGTCCTAGAAGTATAATAGAAAGTTGGGTCGTTTTAGTTGGTATCAGAGTCTAAGTTTTAGGTTCTGTAAACTGACTTACTAGGTGAATCCAGATTGTCCCATTGGCCTCAAACGGATTCTTCGTCATCACTAGGTATGTCTCCCAATTTACTCGTGTGTTTGGAGTGGTTTCAAAGCCACCTGAAATCTCTGAAAGTCTAGTTTTCAGGATAGGGCTGCCGGAGGAAACGCTCGAAGGGATCGGGCTGGAAACTGAGAAGAAGACAGAAGGGTCAGGCTGTCAGATAAGCTTGAGCCAGTCTTGAAGATTCTGTGATTCCGGCCAAATCACGAGAGGTTCTGAGCTCAAATTTTAGGGTAATCTTCTTGAGATATTTTAGAATATGTTTATAGAAGGAAGTATCTCAAAATAAGATTTAGAACTATGAGTAATCTAAGCTGTAAATTGAATCTAGATGTTAGGGGTGAAAAGGGAGCCCGAGGTAGAAAAGGGAGCTACTAGAGTGAAAAGCTCCTAAGCGATCAAGGTGAGTGGCTAAAACGTTTTGACTAAAAAATTTGCTTAAAATGTTTGATTACAACGTGTTATAGAAAGCATGTTTTAAAGAAGATTATTCTCATGCCAGCTAGTTTTACAAAGTGATTTCCAAGCAAACCATGAGTTATGTTTTAAACACATGCATGTGTGAGAAATTGTTGAAAAGCGATTTATATGTGTTAAATATGCTCAGCATGCGTTAGTACCTTTAAAGCCATGTTTTTATATGTGTTATACTTTACATGCTTTAAAGAGAGAAAGTCATTTATGACTAGTTTTACTTAAAACACGATACCGAAGGACATTTGAGAAGGTATCCACCTAACTAGATACCGAAGGACTTTGAGAAGGTATCTATTGGTACTAAAGGACGTTTGAGAAGGTACCAAACCAACCAGATACTGAAGGATTTCTGAGAGGGTATCTGAACAGAAGTACCTAAGGTATGACGGTACTTAGTATGGTCACGTGCACGTAGGTAGAGTCAGAGATTGAGCAAAAGGGTTCTCTCTTGACTAGTAGTTGGTGTTGGGATTGTTTTTACCCACAGTAAGGTTATCCTCAACTGAGAAACAGTTTTACTGTTTTATGATTAAAATAGCTTTATATGTTTCATGCTTGGAAAATGTTTATATTGTAGTACAAGTACTATAGAAGCTTATATTTCAGTTAAACTCTTTATTGAGATTCTGCATGAGAATCAATTATCTTTTTTAAGTCACTCACAGGGCGCAAGCTCATCCCGTTTTCAAATGTTTTCATTTCCCCCCCACAAGTAGCGATCAAATCCTCTGAAGATAGCTCTGCATCTGCTCTGCCACTAAAGGATAAAGAGATTTGTAACCCGTCTATTTAGGTGGTTTCTGTTAATATTGTGCACATGTTACTGTTGTTCATCAATAAAGACTACGGTTTTTGGGTTTTGGGACTTGTGAATCTAGTGTTGTAATGATTCTAAATATGTTATGTTCTGAATTAATAAATTTTTGGCCTAAAGAAATTCCGTTGTATATAAGTTATATTTTGGTATCAGAGTTATTCCGTAAGAGTTATTAGGCAAAAAGTGTCAGCCAAAGGGTTGATAACTGCTGTAGTCACGCCCTTCTCTAGGCTAAGAGGATGGTCTGGGTAGGGTGTGACACTTAAATATCCCGACCGAGTACACTGTTATGGCTGCAGCAATTGGAAATGTCGTTACAAAGACAGTGGTAGGGCAACTAAAGGACATTGTGGCATAGTAGATAGCTTAGCATGTACAATTGTAATATATTCCACCCCCGCCGGCCTCGACATCACAAGTTCATAACTAAGATTGAGCATCAAATCAGGTTATGCTAGGTCCTTCCCTGGAGGCCGTATATTTACGAGACTTCAAGAAATATGATTCCTTAATGTTTAATGAGTCCCTGAATGACCCCACTAAAGCAAAGTTATGGTTGTCTACTATGGAAGAGATTTTTCAATACATGAAGTTCCCAGAAGAGCAAAAGTTATAGTGTGCTGCCTTTGTACTCATCGAAGATGCCAAGCACTGGTGGCGCTCAGTAGAGAGAATGATAGATGTCAGTGGAGGCCAGGCAATGTGGGACCAATTTAAAGAGCGATTCTACAAAAAGTACTTCTCTGCCCACATGAGGTACAACAAATAGGCCAAGTTTATGAACCTAACGTAGGGGACCATGACAAGGGAAGAGTACGAGGAGGAGTTTGATAGGCTGTCTTGCTTTGCCCTTGACTTAGTGTCCACTAAAGCAAAGAGAGCTGAAAGATTTGTTTAGGGGCTTCGAGATGGGATACGAGGCATTGTGCAATCATTTGAGCCAACCATCTATTTAGCAATGTTTTGTGTGGTAGTGCAGGTTGGTTGTCCAATGGGGCTAGAGTTTCTAAAGTCCTTGGTAGTAGAACCCACCTCAAGGTAGAAGAAGAAAGCTTATCAGAGAGCATCGAAGCCTCCGCAGAAGGTTCAGAATAGAGACAAACCGCTAGGACGGATCAAGTAGCAAGCTGCTAATTCCTGAGAAGTCTGGAGGGACAGGCCCGTGTGTAAATCGTATGGGAAGCATCATTAGGGACATTGTATAATTAGTATAGAAACTTGCTTTAGGTTTAAGGAAGTAGAACATACGACAAACCAATGCCCTAAGGGTAGCTCTGGTGGTGGTAGGGATCAGACCCTAAATTCACAGCATGGGAGTTCAGGTCAACAACAATAGTAGGGTCGAGTTTATGCTATGACTCAACATGAAGAAAATAAGTCAAACTCAATGGTGACAAGCACACTTCCCATTTTGGGACATTATGTCACACCCCCACCCAGATTACCCTTTTATTCTGAAAGAGGATATGATCATGGTAGTTACTAGCCCTACTGCCAGTACCCACCGCCCAATCCTTCTAATCTAAATACCAACCTGTTTAAAACATTAGTAATATATGCATACAGCAAACCTCCCTTAAGGTTCTACAAAGATTACATAAATACATGCATACAACCATGACATAACATTTACAGAAAATTATTCACAGATGGCCCAAACATTCCTAAAGAAGCCCTAGTCCCTCTCAAAACATGTGTACATAAACAGATCATCAACCTAAGTCTTCTTAATAAGCCGAGTCTTTCAGTGGCAAGCAGCAGCACGATCAACCCTGAGGAAACTGACCGCTACCTGAAAAGGGAAAACACAGAAATTCCGTGAGCTAAAAGTCCAGTGAGCGACTATAGAATCGTATAACATCAAGCATTCCATCACTCTAAACATGTAAATATACTAATGACTAACTAAAGCAATTGTCTCTAAATGTAGATTTAAACCATTCTTAGACATCATTAAACATCATTATTCCCTGTTGAGAACGAGCCTAACTGCTCTAGCTCCCAACGTTTATTACCAGCCAAGAGACCCATACTTCAGCCTCTCATTCATAACTGCCTACGTGCGCGTGGCCATGCTAAGTACCATCATATCTTAAGTACTTCTGCTTAGATACCTTCTCAAACTTGTCCTTCAGTATCGAGCTATTAAGATACCTTCTCAAATGTCCTTTGGTATCAAGTTGGTCAGGTACCTTTTCAAATGTCCTTCTGTACCAAGTTGGTCAAATACCTTCTCAAATGTCCTTCGGTATCAAGTTGGTCAGATACCTTCTCAAATGTCCTTCGGTATCAAGTTGGTCAGAAACCTTCTCGAATGTCCTTCGGTATCAAGTTAGTCAGGTACCTTCTCAAATGTCCTTCGGTACCAGGGTATTTTGTAACATCAAATTAAGTTCCATTGCCTATCATTTACAAAAGAACTCATTCTCTCATAGCCTTCCTCTAGGAAGCATATTATAAAATTAGAAACTTAACTTTTGTAGTGACTACATGACATACCTTGGCCTGTTTTACACATATACAAGCCGAGAAACATGCGTTAAGTTATTCTCCAACCATTTGTTGTTTGGGGGAGTATAAATTCATCATTAATGTCACTGTAACTTACTTGATCTTATATACATAAGTATTGGAGACATTAATTCACTTAGTCATTTACCGCTCTTGAGGGCTCTTAACGGTTTATACGCCTTTCCTAGCTCTTCTTAGCCTGAAAGGACATAATTCCCGGTTAAACTACTTAGAATTCTTAGTAAAATACCTTAAATAATTCATTTACTAAAGTAACTTTCATCAATAAAGACAGCTCTACTGGCGAGAACCCCATAAGCGAGATCAGCGAGACCCTTACTAGAGAGATCAGCGAGATCATTGCTAGCGAGATCAGCAAGATCAGCGAGATCCTTGCTAGTGAGATCAGCGAGATCAAGCTTTTCCTGGAAAATTTTCATCCTAGCGATACTCACTTTACCAGCGATACTCAGCCCAATTCATAGCGAGATTTCCTTTTAGAGCGATATCTTTATCACAAAATCAGCAAGATTTCCTTTATAAGCGAGATCCTCATTCCCATATCTCGCTATAACTCCCCACAGTGAACTGTTTGTTTGTTCTTCCCAAGCAGCTGTCTACTTATGCACTGATTCCCTGTTATAAATTCAAAAATTCAAAACTCAAAATCCAGAGCTCTTTTCAAGAAACTTCCTTCTACAAACTTGTTTAGAATTGCGTAACTTTCTTACCTTAAAATTTCAACTGAGAATTCCTTATATTTTAGCCTGGAACTTCCAATCTTCACCTCGAGCCCTGACTAACCCCAGATTCTGCCTCCTCTGAACTTTCTTCACTTCTTGTTCTTCTCCTCCTGCAATCTTTCTCCATCAAGACAACCTCGCAAACTAGATTCTCTTAGTTTTCGAATGGCACTGATTTTACTAAATTTGCTTATGTCAATTGCCGAAGCCATGCTTTTGAAGTTCTTCTTCCAGAAACATCCCGCCGCCTCCCGAGTTCAAGGGTTAATCGCCACATCACCCCTCATTTAATATGTTTTTCCTTCCCTTCCATCATAATTCCTATAAATAAACATGAATTTCTACTTTAATAAATATGTAAATAACATTCCTTTGGCTAACATGCTTATCTAGAAAGCCTAGAGTTCGAGGTTTACAATCATCCCCCCTTAAAAGAATTTCGTCCTTGAAATTTACCTGATATATCATTTGAAAAGTTGAGGATATCTCTTCCTCATTTGCTCTTCAGGTTCCTAGGTAGCTTTCTCGATTCCATGATTATGTCATAGCACTTTCACCAAAGGAATCGTCTTATTTCTAAGTACCTGGTCTTTCCTGTCCAAAATCTCGATGGCCTCTTCCTCGTAAGATAAATCTTCTTTGAGCTATACCAGTTGTGTTGCTAGTATGTGCATGGGATCAGGCACGTATTTCCTTAGCATTGACACATGAAATATGTCGTGAATACGAGCTAGCTCCATCGATAACTGCAACCTATAAGTTATGGACCAACCCGTTCCACAACTTCATATGGTCCGATGTATCGTGGACTTAACTTCCCTTTTCTCCCAAATCGGAGGATTCCTTTCCATGAGGATAGCCGAAGAAATACCCGTTCTCCGACTTCAAATTCTAGTTCTCTTCTTCGCTTATCAACGTAGCTCTTCTGTCTATCGCGAGCCGCCTTAAGATTATCCCTGATAAGTTTCACATTCTCTGTTGTTTGTTGAACTAATTCTGGACCCAATAATTGGCGTTCTCCAACTTTGTTCCAGCATACTGGGGTCCTGCAAGGTCGGCCGTACAATGCTTCATAGGGAGCCTTTTCGATACTAGAATGATAGCTATTGTTGTAGGCAAATTCAATCAACAATAAGTGTGTATCCCAACTTCCTTTGAATTGTAGTACACAAGCTCTTAACATATCTTCCAATGTCTGTATAGTTCTTTCCGACTATCCATTTGTTTGTGGATGAAAAGCCGATGCAATTTAGTGCCCATAGCCTTCTGTAAATTAAGCAAAAATTTTGAAGTGAACCTCGAGTCCCAGTCTAACACTATCGACACGAGAGCTCCATATTGACTGATTATCCTATCCACATAAATCTTAGCTAGACAATCTAGTGTAAAAGTAACTTTTACTGGTATAAACTTGGTCATCTTGGTTAGTCTATCGACTATTACCCAAATGCCATAAAATCCTGAGGGTGTCTTAGGCAATCGAAATAGAAATTCCATTGTCACATGCTCTCACTTTCACTCAGGCCTGGTAGTGGATTGAGTAATCCTGCTGGTCTTTGTCTTTCAGGTTTTACTTGTTGACAGATTATACATCAGTCCACATATTCTGCTATGTCTCTCTTCATCTTAGGCCACCAGTAAGATTTCTTCAAAGTTCTATACATCTTGGTGCTTCCTGAATGCATAGCATAAGCGAAACTATGTGTTTACTCTAGAATGGCTTGTTTAAGCTGTAGTTTGTTAGGCACACACATTCTCCCCTCCTTTTCTAGTACATTGTCTGTTCCCAGTTGAAAGTCAACCCTGATGCCCTTACTTACATCATTAGCAATCTTCTAAAGATCAGAGTCTTCCAACTGATCCTGCTTAATGGTTTTCTACTAAGGTAGGCCTTATCTGGAATGTAGCTATCATTCCTTCTGATGATTCCACTAATAAGGTGGTTCTAGAATTCTTGAACTCCTGCAATAGCATTCCTTTTATTGAACCAATAATGGCCTTGGGTCCCGAGGATTTCTTACTTAGTGCATCTGCTACAACATTAGCCTTACCAGGGTGGTACTCGATGGAACAGTCGTAATCTTTGATCAATTCAATCTATCTTCGTTGTCTTAGATTCAACTCTTTTTTTATCAAAGATATATTTTAAGCTTTTGTGATCTGTAAATATTCTGCAGCGCTCTCCAAATAGGTAGTGTCTCCACAGCTTCAGAGCCAAAACAACTGCTGCCAACTCTAGATCATGCGTAGGATAAATGCTCTCGTGTTTCTTAAGTTGACGAGAGGCATATGCAATCACTTTTCCATCTTGCATCAACATACATCCCAATCCTTGTTGGGATGCGTCACAATAAATCTCAAATTCCTTACCTGGAACAAGCAAGGTAAGCACTGGTGCTGATACTAGTCTCTGTTTCAACTCTTGGAAACTATGCTCACACTACGACGACCATTCGAACCTCATGCCTTTCTTGGTCAGGTTCGTCAACGGAAGGGCTATCTTAGAGAAACCCTCCACAAACCTTCGATAATAACCTATCAAACCTAGTAAACTGCATATCTCTGAAACAGTCGTGGGTCATTCCCAATTAATTATTGCTTCCGTCTTCTGGGCATCCACACTAATGCCCTCTGCTAAAACAACATGCCCAAGAAATACCACACGATCTAACCAAAAATCACATTTACTGAATTTAGCATACAACTGCCTATCTCGCAACGTCTTCAATACTATCCTCAGGTGGATTGTATGATCCTCCCTACTACCAGAATACACCAGTATATCATCAATAAATACTATCACGAACTGGTCCAAGTAGGGATGAAATATCCTATTCATAAGATCCATGAATACTGCAGGGACATTTGTCAATTCGAATGGCATTACTAAAAATTCATAATGTCCATATCTTGTTCTAAATGCGGTTTTAGGAATGTCAGCTTCCCTCATTTTCAGTTGATGATAACCCAATCTCAGGTCTATTTTTTAAAACATCGTGGCTCCTCTTAGCTGATCAAACAAACCATCCATGCGTGGTAACGGATATTTGTTCTTAATCGTTACCTTATTCAGCTGCCTATAGTCGATACACAATCTAAGTGTACCGTCTTTCTTCCTCACAAACAATACCGAAGCTCCCCAAGGAGATAGACTAGATCGAATGTATCCTTTGTCAATTAACTCTTGCAACTGAACCATTAATTCCTTCAACTCAGACGGCGCCATTCTATACGGTGTCTGCAATATAGGAGTTGTTCCTGGAATTAAGTCAATAGTAAACTCCACCTCCCTGTCGGGTGGTAATCCCGATAGTTCTTCAGGAAATACATCCCAAAACTCATTTACCACTGGGACATCTTCTGGGTTTAGCTCTTTCCCTTGAGCAACCACTACATTAGCCAAATAGGCTTTACATCCCTTGCTCAACAGCTTCCGAGCTTTCACTATCGATATCAGATTCCCCACGGCTAATATTTTGATTCCTATCAGCATTGCATCCTCGCCATTTGATTTTTTGAGCACCACTTCCTTCTTGTAACAGTCTACTGAAGCACGATACTTACTTAGAAAATCCATCCTCAGGATAGCATCAAACTCCAACAGTTCCAAGGGAAGTGAATCAGCATAGAAGTTCTGACCATTGATCAGTACCTTACAATGATTATAGCATCTATCTATTGTTATCACATCTCCCAAAGGGGTAGAGATAAATAACTCTTCAGGCATAGGTTCAACCACCCTATCCATACTAGATGCATACATGCTAGATATAAATGAATGTGTGGTACCAGGATCAAATAAAACATAAGCAGACTATCCATATAATATGACATTATCGGTCACAACATCTGAAGACTCTGCTGCCTCCTGGCATGTCACCGCGTACACTCATCCCTGCTGCTGAGGTCGACCTACGACATTCTTCTACTTGACACCACTTGACCCTTCGCCTCGATTCCAGCACTCTTTGGTTGGTTAACTATCTGGGAGGTTGGCTGTTGTGCTGTTGGGACGTCCCTGTTCACATGGGGACAGTCCCTCTTGAAATGCCCTATTTGTCCACATTGAAAACATACACCTCTGCCACTATAGCATGCCCCAAAATACCTCTTGCCAGCCCTAGGGCACGTCGGTCTCTTGTCTGTGCTGGCTACCGACTCATTAGCTCGTGGCATCTCTGGTCGGCTAACTGCACTGGCCGAGGGTCTCATTTTTCTTTTCTTGGATCCCTGCTAACCGGTTCCCCTTAATTGGCTTCCACTAGTCTGAGTTGCAACTGGAGGTCAGGATCCTCTGTCTCTAGGCCCTACTACTGCCTCGCTGCCTCTTGGCAACTGCTCATCATCTACCAAACTCCGCTCGACTCGTGTTGCTGTTTCTACTATCTGGTTAAAATCTAGCCAATTAGCCGTAGACGTCACTGGAGTTTTGATTTCCTTCCTCAAACCTTGTTCAAATTTCCTGCATTTATCTCTTTCCTCAACAATAATCAACAGAGCATACTGTGATAACTCTGTAAATTTCTGCTCATATTTCGCCACTGACATTGTTCCCTGCGTTAATTTGAGGAACTCATCCCTTTTTGCATCCCGGAACGAGCTGGGGTAATACTTGTCTTCAAAGGCCTTCCTAAACTTAGGCCATAACATCGCATTTGTGTTGGTTCGTCTGGCGGATATCACTTTCCACCATTTCTCTGCTCCTTTCTGTAGTAGAAAGGTGGCAAGCCCTACTTTCTTGTCCTCTGGACAACTCATAACATTGAAACATTTTTCAACTACATCCAGCCATAACTCAGCTTCAGCCGGATCTGTTGTACCTTCAAATATCACAGCCCCTAGGGCTTTAAACCTCTTAATACCGTATTTCTTCTCTGAGTTGGCTCGTATAGAGCCCACACTGGCTGTTAATCTGTGCACTATCCTGTCAAAAACTACATCTTCTAGCTGAGAATCTGCCCTTGCCTGGGGAATACTAGACTCTCCCTCAGACATCATTTCCTGACCCACTGGATAATTCACCTTCTTTTTCCCACCCGGTGGGTTCTCTCTAACCTTTGGGCCCCTATTGGTAGGGTCAGTATTCCTGCCACCAGTCTGCTTACTCGGTCTGCCACGTTGCCTCGATATTTAACCTAATACAATGTACACATGTTAGGGACTCACACTTAGGGACTTAGACCTATGCATGAACTTCTCCTCTCATTCCCAAAATCTTATGCTCTGATACCAACTTGTCACACCCCCACCTAGATTATCCTTTTATTCTAGAAGAGGATATGACCGTGGAAGTTACTAGCCCTACTGCCAGCACCCATTGCCCAAGCCTTCTAATCTAAATACCAACCTGTTTAAAACATTAGTAATATACGCATACAACAAATCTCCCTTAAGGTTCTACAAAGATTACATAAATACATGCATACAACCATGACATAACATTTATAGAAAATTATTCACAGATGGCCCAAACATTCCTAAAGAAGCCCTAGTCCCTCTCAAAACATGTGTACATAAACAGATCATCAACCTAAGTCTTCTTAACAAGCCGAGTCTTTCAGTGGCAAGCAGTAGCAGGATCAACCCTGAGGAAACTGACCGCTACCTGAAAAGGGAAAACACAGAAATTCTGTGAGCTAAAACTCCAGTGAACGACTATAGAATTGTATAACATCAAGCATTCCATCACTATAAACATGTAAATATACTAATGAGTAACTCAAGAAATTGTCTCTAAATGTAGCTTTAAACCATTCTTAGACATCATTAAACATCATTATTCCCTGTTGAGAACGAGCCTAACTGCTCTAGCTCCCAACGTTTATTACCGGCTAAGAGACCCATACTTCAGCCTCTCATTCATAACTGCCTACATGCACGTGGCCATGCTAAGTACCATCATATCTTAAGTACTTCTGCTCAGATACCTTCTCAAACTTGTCCTTCGATATCAAGCTATTAAGATACTTTCTCAAATGTCCTTCAATATCAAGTTGGTCAGGTACCTTCTCAAATGTCCTTCGGTATCAAGTTGGTCAGATACCTTCTCAAATTTCCTTCGATATCAAGTTGGTCAGATACCTTCTCAAATGTCCTTCGGTATCAAGTTGGTCAGGTACCTTCTAAAATGTCCTTCGATACTGGGGTATTTTGTAACATCAAATTAAGTTCCATTGCCTATCATTTACACAAGAACTCATTCTCTTATAGCCTTCCCCTAGGAAGCATATTATAAAATTAGAAACTTAACTTTTGTAGTAACTACCACGGTCATATCCTCTTCCAGAATAAAAGGGTAATCTGGGTGGAGGTGTGACACATTATGCTTTTATATCGTTTGACTCTGGTTCGATGCATTCGTTCATATTGTCTATGTTCGTGACACATGCTAGTATAGAATTAGAGTTGATGCATTATGTATTATCAATTTCTACTCCATCTGGAAATGATATTTATGTGACACAAAGTGTAAAAGCATGTCAACTTGTAATAGCGGAACATATGTTAGATGTGACTTTGCTAGTCCTGGATATGACAAATTTCGATATTATTCTAGGCATGGATTGGTTGGCTACCAACCACACCATCATAGATTGTTTTCGTAAAGAAGTTGTGTTTAGTCCGCCTATGAAAGCTAGCTTTAAGTTCAGAGGAGCTAAGACTGAGGCTTCGCCTAGGGTAGTCTCAGCTTTAAAGGCTAGGAAGCTGGTTAGTCATGGTGCTTGAGGCCTATTGGCCAGTGTGGTTGATGTTAAAGACCTTGAGGTCATCTTGTCGTCTAAGCCAATTGTGAGGGAGTATCCAAATGTTTTTCTAGAGGATCTCCCAGGGTCACCACTGTACAGGGAGATAGATTTCACCATTGAGTTGGAACAAGGCATTACCCGATCTCTAAAGCTCCTTATAGAATGGCTCAAGCAAAATTGAAAGAGCTTAAGATTCAGTTGCAAGAGATACTTGACAAGCATTACATACATTTGAGTGTGTCACCACGGGGTGCGCCAGTGTTGTTCGTGAAGAAAAAGGATGGTTCGTTACACCTATGCATAGACTATAAAGAGTGTAATAAGGTATCGATCAAGAATAAGTATCTGCTCCCTAGAATTGATGATTTGTTTGATCAGTTATAGGAAGATATTGTATTCTCTAAAATTAACCTCCGACCAGTTACCACTAACTGAGGATAAAGGACAGTGATATCCCTATGTTTGGTTTTATGTCCTAAAACTTGCAGTTTGTAAAATGATAAACATTTTCTATAATCAATAAACTTATTATTGATTTTATAAATTGTATGAAAGTCTAAATCCAATAAACTAAGACCCATGACTATTACATGAATATTTGAACTTTATGTGGAGACATAAGAGCGGATCAGGTTCGAGTAAATAGTCAAAATGATCTATAATACATGAATAAGGTTGGGTACCTTATTCTGGTAACACTATTGGATGCGGCCTACTCTGTAGTTGTTATAAAGAGTTGTAAAGTTCTAGATACGATGTAATCCTAATTCATATATGTTATGACATGAGGAGTGGTGGCGTCCTATGTAATGAGTTTACATAATATCAGGACCAAGAAATAAGTCACTCTTACTTTATAACATTGTTTACTATTTAAAACTGACTATTTCACCTAGATGACCTAGGTAACTCGATCTTAATCCTGAGCTAACTATGAACTCCTGTTTATTCGGGATTGCCCTTATATTTGCATAGTTGAGGGTTGGCTCAACAACACCAACTCAATAAGACTCCCATTTCAGGGGTAAGGTCGGATAGATAACTAGAGACATAGGATGCAAGACGAAGTTCATGTCTACCCGATTTAGGGATAAGAGAAAGGTTGTTCTCTCAAGTACTGAATCCGGGTCTTGAACAAAGGGGCCCACTCTCTTACTGAGCCGAGAGAGTTTGATTTGGTGATTGGATCACAAACTAGTTGTTCATTATAGGATCAATAGGCACTTAAAGAATAAGACGTAATCTCGGGAGTAAAACAGATATTTGACCCAGCCGTTATTACGAACAACCTGTGAAAGGTCGACTTGTTGATTATGGTTAAATCATGTGGACATAATATATCTACAGTGAGAGGAGGACAACTATGGGCTTTAGTGGAGTGACCCATTAGTTAATGAATGGGGGTTAATTTGGTCTAATGAGTTTAGCCAATTAATCTCGGATAGATGGAGCCCATGATCTGTAGATCCACGAGGTTCCCCTACTAGCTCGTAATTGGACTAGCTCTAGAGTAGCGTGATAAATTAATTTGAAACATTCAAATTAGAATTAAGAGAATTAGTAATTATATGAGATATAATTGCATATTTAATTTGAGAATTAAATGGAATAGGAGAATTTATATTTAAATATGATTTAAATATATAAATATGGATGTGTGTAAAAGTTAATTTAATATTTGATATTAAATTAATTAAGGTTTTTTTAAAAAAAAAAATATTTATGAAATTAATTTTATAAAATTAAACTTTTCAGTTTTAAAATCAAAATTTTAAAAAATCAAGTTTTGATTTTGAGATAAATTTGGAAAATTGAAAAAAAAAAAAACAATACACAAATGGAAAAACAAGTTTTTTCATTATCCATCTTTTTCATGCTCACACATTTTCCATTTCCTCCTCTTCATTAACTCCAAGCATGAACTGCAACTCATGCAACTTTCTTCCTTACATGATGGTCTGTAATATATTGAAGGGTTTGGAGTGAATTTCAGGCATGCAATCAAGAGAGAATTTTAGAGAAAATTCGTGCTGAAGAAAGTGTTCTTCAACAAGATTGTTGTTGTAAGCAATTCTCCATAATCCCTTGATTCAAGCTTGTTTTGAGTTCCACAACTCAATCTAGAGCACCAAGAGAATAGTGGGGATGATCTTGAGGTGGTCTGTAACAAGATTCGAAGAAGATTGCAGCTGGAGATCGTGCTTTGAAGAGGTTCTACAAAGATATGTCCTAAAACTCACTTGTTTTCTACAAGAGCGTGCTTTATATTTTGTCAAAATTAATGAATTAGAGTGCTTAAATGATCCTTGTTGCTTCTGCTGTTGTTGATACATTCCTACACCCTAATACTATGTTTCGTTCTAGATATGGATATTACGAGTTCATTGTAATGTCGTTTGGTTTGACCAATGCTCCAGCGATGTTCATAGACCTAATGAACAGAGTGTTCAAGGATTTCTTTGACACCTTTCTGATTGTTTTCATCGATGATATCTTGGTTTATTCTAAGACAGAAGCAGAGCACAAGAATCATCTTCAAAAAGTCCTCGGAACTCTGAGGGAAAATAAGTTATATGCTAAATTCTCAAAGTGTGAATTATGGTACATGTGGTGTCAAAGGATGGCGTATCTGTGAACCCAGCTAAGATTGAGGCGGTTACGACTTGGCCCCACCCCACAATAGTCAGTGAGGTGTGAAATTTCTTGGCGTTGGCTGATTATTACCAGTTTGTAAAGAATTTCTCACGTAGCCACCCTTCTAACTCAGTTGACTAGGAAGGGAGCTTCATTTATTTGAAACAAAGCTTGTGAGGACAATTTCCAAAACCTTAAGCAGAAGCTGATTTCTGCACTGGTTCTCACCGTACCAGATGGCTTTGGAAGTTTTTGATTTACAGTGATGCTTCTAAGTAGTTGGGCTATGTGTTCATGCAACATGGTAAAGTGGTTGCTTATACCTCCTACCAGTTGAAGAACCATGAGCGAAACTATCCTACTCATGGCTTAGAGCTAGTGGCGGTGGTCTTTGCCTTGAAAATTTGGAGATACTATTTGTATGGGGAAAAGATACAGATCTTCACCGATCATAAGAGTTTTAAATACTTCTTCACCCAGAAAGAATTAAACATGACGCAGCGCAGGTGGCTTGAGTTAATGATGGATTACGATTGTGAGATTTTGTACCACCCAGGCAAGGCGAATGTGGTGGTTAATGCTCCCAATAGGAAGACAGCTCATTCAGCTACCTTGATCACCAAACAGGTCCAGCTATGTAATGATCTAGAACGGGCAACGAAATTGTAGTAGCAGTGGAGGAAGCCACCTCACAGCTAGCACAGTTGACGGTACGATCAACTTTAAGGAAAAGGATCATTGATGCACAGCAAGGCGATTCGTACCTTGTTCAGAAATTTAGTCAGGTGAAGTTAGGTCGAAATGGTGAATTTTCAGTGTCCTTAGATCATGGTCTTCTGTATCAGGGGCGGTTATACATACTTACAGATAGTGGTCTTAAGAGCGAGTTGTTGGCAGAAGCTTATAGCTCCCATTCTCGATACATCCTGACAATACCAAGATGTATCAAGATTTGAAGAAGTATTATTGGTGGTTCGATATGAAAAGGGAGATAGCTGATTATATCAGTAAATGTTTAGTCTGTGAGCGGGTGAAGGCCCCAAGGCAAAAGCCAGCGGGTTTGTTACATCCATTGAATATACCATAATGAAATGGGAGAGTGTGTCCATGGATTTCATTATGGGTTTGTCCAGGACAGCGAAAGGCTTTTCAGTGATATGGGTTGCAATGGACAGACTCACTAAGGTGGCACATTTTATTCCAAGGAATCCCACGTATTCGGTGAATAAGTGGGCTTAGCTATACATTAAAGAGATAGTGAGATTGCATAGGGTGCCAATACCGATTGTATCCGATAAAGACCATTGTTTTATCTCTAGTTTTTGGAAGAGCCTCCAAGCAGCATTGGGACTCGGTTGAATTTCAGTACAGCCTTCCACCCCTAAATTAATGGGTAAACAAAGTGCTTGAATCAGACGTCAGAGGATATGTTGCGCGATTGTATGTTAGAATTTTCAGGGAGTTGGGACTCTCACTTGCATTTGGTAGAGTTTGTGTATAACAGTTATCAAGCTACCATTGGCATGTCACCATTTGAAGCTTTGTACAATAAAGGTCGTAGGTCTTCTATTTGCTGGGGTGAGGTTAGTGAACGAAAGTTGGTGGGGACTGAGCTAGTGGAGATGACAAATGAAGTCATGCAGAAGATTAAGACTCAAATGCTAACAGCGCATAATAGACAGAAAAGTTACACTGATGTTAGATGTAAAGATCTTGAGTTCGAGGTAGGAGATAAAGTGTTCTTGAAAGTAGCACCTATGAAATATGTTCTGAGATTTGGAAAGAAGAGGAAGCTAAATCCACGTTTTGTAGAGCTTTTTGAGATCTTAGAGCGAATTGGCCCTATGGCTTATTGATCGAATTTACCATCGTCTCTCTCTGCGGTCCATAATATTTTTCATGTCTCCATGTTGAAGAAATATGTGACAAATCCGTCCCACGTGATGGACTTTGAGCCCTTGCAACTAAATGAGAACCTGAGTTACAAGGAGAAACCTATTCAAATTCTAACTAGAGAAGTGAAGATTTTGCATAACCGAGAGGTGGCATTAGTGAAATTTTTATGGCAGAATCATCTGTTTGAGGATGAGGTGAGGACTCAATACCCAGAGCTCTTCCAGGATTAGAACTTTCAAGGATGAAAGTTTCTTAAGGAGGGAAGACTATGACGTCCCAAAATTCATAAGGTAAATTCAATTTATCTTGGGTTAAGGATTTTGTGGTTGATTTTTTTTTTTTTTTTTTAGGTGGGGGGGGGGGGTTTAATTTTAATTTGGAATTTGAGAAGTAAAGAGGGAATTATATATTTTGGAAAAAGAAGGAAAAGAAAAGGTTTGTTTAATTTATTTGGAGGGGTTGGAAAAGGAAAATGATTATAAATTAAGGTTAAGTGACCTCCTTATGCGTGCAAGGAAAAAGGAAAAAATTAGAAAAATTGTTTTCTCTTCTTCCTTCCCTCTTAGTCGTTCGACCGTCCCCTCCTCTGGTTTTCTTCTTTCGTTCGCACGCCACCAGTGAGGTCCAGCTGTCCAGCCGTTCACGCCCCTTGAGCCACACCAATCGCTCATGCCGGATCCAGCCGCTTCCTCCGTTCGTGCCGCTCAACTCCGACTAGACCGTTCGTGCCGCTCGACTCCGTCCAGACCGTCCACGTCTCTTCCCTCCTCCGTTCGCACCGCTCGACCATAACCATGCACGCTCCTTCAATTGTCGTCCACTATCGGTCCACGCGCGTGTTGACCATAACCCTTCTGTCGATGGATTCTCTTGTCAGTTTCCGTTGGTTTTTGCCGTTTAGGGTAAGATTTCGAGCACTTTTTAGCCTATCCTTAGTGATTTTTCATTGCCCATTAAATTTCTAGACTAAGTTAAGTTACCCTGTGTTAATGTTCAGGACGGAGTTTCGAGGCGTGTTTTGGCACTGACCAACAGCTTCAACGGTAAAATTGGGGCGTTTTCGGAATCAATAAGTACTACAATTACACATAATTTGAGTTTATAAAGCATGTTAAAACAGTTTTGCAAAAAATAAGGTTTCATGTTAGAATATCTTTGATGAACAGTTGAAAATCTTCTTCTCTCTATGAATTGGACCTCCAATTTGATAGTAGACCACCACAATGATCTTTACTAATCTTCAACTTAGATTGAGAGGTGGAATTTGAGGTTGAGCTCAATTTTGGGTTGGAAGGAAGAGGGTTTATGAAGAGCAGACTGATATTCAGAATTTCAGATGCATGAAGCAATTCAAAATCTGAAAATTGAAATTTTTAAATAACAAATTCATGCAAGCACTTTGTTCATCAGTTTGATGACACTTCAACAACCACTAACAAATTGTTTTAATATATAATATTATTTAATTAAAACCAAATTCACAATTTAATTTTAATTAAATAAAAATAATCAATTATAAAATGAAATAATAAATATGAATAATTAATTAATCTTATTAATTAATTATTCAACAAATTGTTTTAATATATAATATTATTTAATTAAAACCAAATTCACAATTTAATTTTAATTAAATAAAAATAATCAATTATAAAATGAAATAATAAATATGAATAATTAATTAATCTTATTAATTAATTATAAATGTAATTAAATATCATATATTTAATTAAACATGTATGTAAATCATATTGAAATGCATAACTCTTTCATAACCTATAGTTTTAATATGAATCTCATTCCTATTAATTATAATCTAAAGTAATTATATGCATCTCATTCATACAATTAATATTTGAATCTCATTAAAATATATTACTCTCATAAAGTATAAGTTTGAATCTCCTTCAAAATTAGTTTTATATTACAATGTACTATATACATTATATTAGTTTGAAACTTATTCAAATATTTATCTCTATCATATATAGTATTGATTATAAATCATATTTATAATTTTCTTTGAGAAAATAAATCATATTTATAATTAACTATATAATATGGTGTATCAATATACATGATACTTTATATTAATCACATTAATATAAATGATACCTTTATTTTTTTTAAATAATTTGAACAGTCCAAATTATTCCAAAACTATTTATTCTTTGTTTTATCCTTAGTGAGCTAGCAATAGAAGTTCCAATGGTACAAGATTAATTAATTAAACTCTTTAATTAAATTAATCAACATTCATTAACGGTCACTCCACTAAAGACCCACAATTGCATATAGCTAATCAACAATAAGTCAACTCATCATGAATCGCTTGTAATTACAGCTAGGTCAAGTTGTTGTTTTATCCCCATAATTACATCTAACTTCTTAAGTATCAATGATCCCTCTAATTAACAAGCAATTCATAGTCCAACTACAAACTAATCCCTTTCGGGCCAATGAGAAGGTGAGGCCTCATTGTTCAAGACCTGGAATCAGCCCTTTAAGGGAGCAATTCATCTACTTATCCTAAAGATGGAAAGGAGTGAATTTCATCTTGTGTAGCTATGTTCTTAACTCTTTACTCGAACAAATCAACAAAATGGCAGGCATATTACGTCGGTGAAGCTAGCCACTCTCACTCATACAGATCAAAGGATTTCCCTCATAGACAGAAGTTCATAACTCACTCAAGATTAAGGTCGAGTTACCAATGGTCATTCTATGAAAAGTTAGTCTCTTCATACGATGTCATAAAGAGAAACTAATCATTTTTCCGTCCAGTCTCATACAAAATTTTGTATAGGACACCCCCACTCACATATAAAATGAACGATTAGGATCAAATCGTTTGTAACATTTTACAATTCTTGTAAAAATTATAAAGTGAGTTGTATCCATAGTGTTATCAGTATAAGGTACCTAACATTATTCGTATACTACAGACCAATTAGGTTATTATTTAAAAATGATCTACCTGTATGTTATCCACATACATGTTTAAGTTACATAAAATAACCTCAGATCTTAGTTTATTGGACTGAGTTACACAAGTCTAAATGTCAAATAAAATAACTCCTTATTTTATTAAATAAATAAATTTAGTTTATATATTACAAATCACGAGATTTAGGGCATAATCCCTAACAAGAGTAACCCACATCAAGAATAGTAAGTTCTATTTCTTATTTTTGTTTGTTAGTGAAACTAATATACTTTCACATACATAATGATGATATATGTAACAGGAAACAAGACAAAGTCATTCAATAAAAGAGAGGGAACAAAAGGTATGTAAACTAATAATGAAATTAATTGTGAACTTTTAAGATACCTAATCTTATTATCTTTGACAAGAAACAAAACAAAAAAGTGCAATTAAAGCAAAACAACCAAGGGTATGTACAACATATACTTTAATATATAGTGTATCTATTTGTATTATGTGTATCTTAAATTTAATATATGAAATATGTTTTTAGAGGATGAGTGCTAAGAATAGGGAGGTTCTTTATGAGGTATATTAGAAATATTTGTGTATCTATATGATTTGTACTTGCATATATCTTATATATTTCTGTTCAATTGTTTGCTTATTAGTTATCCTGTGTTCATTTAGTTGTCATGTATGTGTTCCACTTGCAGGCTGCACCATTATTGCTTAAACGAAATAAGTGGTCGAGTGTTCAGAAACTAAATATTTATGTTAGGTTTGAGGTGCTAAAGAAACATTAAACAGAAATTGGGGAATGAAGACCTTGATAGGTCCTTTTGAATACTTCTTAGATCTTGAAATAAAAAATTCCCTAGCCAGCTTTTATATCATAATATTAGGAGGCACTGCAGTCTGACAACGAAGGATGAGTTGTGGTTCAATTTTGAGAGGAAATGTAAAACCCGAACCCTAATTATTTTAAGTAAAAGTAAGTAATGTGATGTCTTCTAGTGAGTTAACTGAAGCCATGGTTTAGGAGGGATAGAGGATGGAAGCAAGAAGAAATAAGTTCTTGTGTAGCTAAGTGTAAACCACGAATTCTAAGTTTCCTAAACAAGCATGTTTAGCCAAAGGAATGATATATTAAATATCTAATAAATGAAAATCCATGTTATTTATAGGATTTGTTGAGAAAGGAAAGGAAAAACATGTTAAATAAAGAAACTCACTTATTGGTTTGGCACGTGGCGGTTAATTCTTGAATTCAGGAGGTGGCAAAAAGATTAAAAGGGAAAAGGAACTTCAAAAGCATGGTTTCAGCAATTGACAAGAGCAAATTTAGTGAAAGCCATTTGAAAGCTAGGAGAATCTAGTTTTCGAGGTTGTCTTTCTGGAGAAAGATTGCAAGAGGAGAAGAACAAAAGTGGAGAATTTGCAGAAGAGGTAGAATCTCAGATGAATCAGGGCCTGAGGTGAAGATTGGAAGCTCTAGGCCAAACTATAAAAAAAAAATTGGTTGAAATTTTAAGATAAGAAAGTTACTCAATTATAAATAAGTTTGTAGAAGGAAGTTTCTTCAAAAAAGATCTGGATTTTGAGTTATGAATTTTTGAAATTGTAACAGAAAAGTTGTGCATAAGCAAATAGCTGCTTGGGAAGAACCAGCAAACAACTCATATGGAGAAAGAGGATCTCGCTTATAAAGGTTGCTAATTTTGTGCTGAGGATCTCGTTAATGAAGGAAATTTTGCTAATTTTGTGATGAGGATCTCGCTCTAGAAGGAAATCTCGCTAGAAGTTGGGCTGAATCTCGCTGGAAAAGTGAGTGTCGCTAGGATAAAGGATCTCGCTCATGAAGAGGATCTCGCTCATGAGAATCTCGCTCATGAGGAGGATCTCGCTCATGAGAACAATGCACTCATGATGAGTGTCTTGCTAGTAAAGCTATCTTTGATGATGAAAGTTTCATTAGTAAATGAACTATTTGAGGTATTTTGCTAAGAATTCTAAGTAGTTAACCGGGAATTATGTCCTTTCAGGCCAAGAAGAGCTAGGAGAGGCGTATAACCCGTTAAGAGGCCAACGAGCTGTGAGTGACTATGTGATGATTTAATGTTTTAATGATTTTGAAACTATGATTTCTTAGAAGATATTTCTCATGTTAAGTGTTCAAATGAAGTGCCAAGCAACATATGTTTGAGCTATTTCTCAGGCTAAGTAAAGCATGTTTTCCATGAAAATTAACACGATTTAAATATGTTATCTTGTCCAAATACTTTCAACATGTTTTAGTAACTCCATTTTCAAGATGTTTACTAGTGTATGGGTTTTCCAAGTCTGTTTTCCATGTCTAACGCATTCTAGTGGTTTTTACAAGCTGGTTCAGTATGTTTTCAGCCAACTTATTTCACAAAGTATGAAGCATGCGTTAGGGTTAAATCTAAGGTTGAATGAAGCTTGATGTACTATGTTTTAAATACCTAAGGTTGTCAAAGTACATGCTTGGTATTCCTAAACAAAATGAAAAGGGATACTGAAGGTAAGGAAGGTATCCTAAAGAGTTTTCTATGCTATATTGAAAACTATTCTTTTAATGCTCTTCGAGAACTTGATAGCTTAAGTGAGCTGGATACTGAAGGTAAGGAAGGTATCTGAATAAATGTACCGAAGGTGTTGACAGTACATAGAAAACACCACGTGCACGTTGGTAATACGACGTCGAGGGATTGAGCAAAAGGGTTCTCCTCGATTAAGGTTGACGTTGAGGGATTGAGCAAAAGGGTTCTCCCCAACTAAGGTTGACATTGAGGATTGAGCAAAAGAGTTCTCCCCGACTAAGGTTGACGTTAAGGGTTAGATCTAGTAGTTCACTCTCAACTAAGGATAAAGGGAGGTCGAAGTATGGGTCTCCTAGGCTATATACCAGCAAAGGGAGGCCGAAGTATGGGTCTCTTAGCCGGTAACAGACGTTGGGAGCTACAGTGATGTATGCTCGTTCTCAACTAAGGAATAATAATGTTTAATGGTGGTTTTAAAGGTTTTGTGCACACGTTTTCTTGGTACATTTTAGTTCCAGTATTATGTTTTCGAGCTTTCAGTTTAAGCATGAGATTTATGTCTTTATTAAGTTACTCACTGGGCTTCTAGCTCAAGTTTTCAATGTTTTCCTTTTCAGATAGCGGTCAGTTCCCAAAAGACTTTTTCGCTGCTGCTCTGCCACTCAAAGAAATAAGTTGAAGGAAGTGTAATTGAAAACCTGTATTAGTTAGTATACATGTGTCTGTCTAGTGACTAGTATACTAGATGGGGCTCACTAAGTTGTAATATTCATGTATGAACAATGCTGCGAAACCGTGTAATGTAAATGTGTTAAGTTCCGAGTTAATATGTTGGTATATTGATGATGTGTATGTATTCAGGGTTTGAGTAAAAGTTAACAAGTTAGTTAGGCAGTAAGTACCAGGAAAAAGGTTGGTAACTGCTACAGTCACCATTCCATCCAGGTTAAGAGGGTAATCTAGAGTGGGGTGTGACAGGAAAGTAGTGCAGTTTGGGTGGTTAAGAGACTTTGAAAAAACAACGAGACTAAACTATTGGAACCTACTTACTTTAGACATGAAGAAACTGATAGAGTTAATCTAGACTTATATTCAAGGTGCATGAATTATATTTAATTAGATACATGAATAGTTGAAATTCAAGGAATAGTTGAATGCATGAATTACGAGATACATTGATGAATGTTCATGTATTGGTGAAAAGTCACATGTATTTGCTTTTATCATTGATGTCTTTTGATGTATTTTCCTACTAGTATAGATATGTGTAGGATTTTTCATTTGTAAGCAAGCCAAGAAAATAAAGTAATATTCAAGTTCTAGTTTCTCCAATCTTGTGTGAGTAAGAGAACAATCTTCTTCTCTTATCTATTGAGTTGTATTATGAGGGCCTACTTTATTTCCATCAAGTGGTGTCAGAGCTAAGATCAGAGATGGCTTCAAGTGGTAACATGTTGCAACCCCGACTTCTAAGATTCAGTGGGAAGAATTTTAATAAATGGAGTATTCAAATGAAAGTGCTATATGGCTCACAAGAATTATGGGATATTGTTGAAAGAGGATACACTGAAGTTGAGAATTAGAACAAGCTCCCTAATCAACAACTTGCCAATGATGGTGAGCACAAGCGCACATGTCAAATTATAATATAGTAAAACAGTCAAGCGACCGAGTATCATCCTCTGAGGAATTGGTTTGCCTCTTTTATCTATTAAAATATTCTTCTAATTTTATTTAGGAGACCGGGCTGTGATGAGAACCTAACCAATCTAATCTTAAAAAGAAAACAAAAAAAAAAGGATAAAATTGGGGTGAATCTAGACAAAGATACGTTCTAGAGTATGATTTCATTAAACGGATTAACCAAATTAATTGCTTTGACCTTAGATTGATTCATGCAAATTATATATCTAGAAGCCTTTTATCCAGGTATCCATTCTCGAGCTTAACCCTTTCTTATGACTAACCATCGACCTGAATCTCTTCTATTTCTTGACTAGCCACAACATTAAGTTCCTCCATAAACAATCTCTATTAATCTCCTATAACTCTCGTGCATCTCTATTAATCTCCTATCACTCTCGTGCGTACTCGGTTAACAATTTAACCTGCTAGATCCAACTCAACACCTTCTCTCTCGATACAGACATTAAGTAAAGAACATTCAATTAGTGATCAGTTAATCAAAAGCATTAAGAACAAACATGCTAAAAGAATTATGCATAAATTCAATCTAAGAAATAACCAAATCAATTTTTGCAATCCATAAAACTAGATCAACAAGCTAGAAACACAAATCAGTCACTCATAGTTACAACACAAACATAGACCATTCGTGAGGTTTCCAAACACAAAGGACAGAAAATAAAATAGGGAAAAAATTGCAAGTTGTGTTGACTCTCGTCCTCGAATCCGAAATCACAACCCAATGATCTCTTCAAATCTTTGATCCTTTGAAGCTCTGAGATGCCGCCTCTGTCGAGAATTATACTTCTCATGGAGGCCTCAGCGAAATATTGCTTTACGCTTTCAAAATAGCCCTAAAAGTGCCTCTATTGGCCTCCAATCGGCCTCCCGAATCAAATCATTCATAAACTGCTTATATAGGCAACAGTCGCAGCGTTGCAACGCTCCAAGGTAACATTGTTACGCTAACGTTAAATCATCTGCAGCACGCCTATTCTAATCGTAGCGTTGCAACACGACGCGACCTTATTTTCATGAGTTCTCTGCCTTGCAGTGTCATAGTGCAACATTGCAATGCTTTTCAACGCTTGCCTACCTCCAAATTCCACATTTTCTTTCCTTTTTCTCCTTTGATCATCACCCTAGGTCAAAACTTTATCTTCTTGGGGGTATTTTGGTCATTAATCTTTCAAAATTGTTTGTTCTCATCCAAATTCTCGATATCCTACAATCCAGCAGTAAAAACATCAAATATCTCAAATTAATCATAAAACTAACCAAATTCTAAGCCCAGAAAATGTACTTTTTGGATGCGTTTCAGCCGAGTTATGAGAAAATCGTAAGAAAGACAAGAAGGCTTTATTCTTCATTTATCAAGCTGTTGATGAACATGTCTTCGAAAGAATTTCAACAGTTACTTCTGCAAAGGCAGCTTGGGATATTTTACAATTCACCTATCAAAGAGAAGATAAGGTAAAGATAGTAAGACTACAAGCTCTTAGATTTGAATTTGATTGCATTAAGATGAAAAAGACCGAAACTGTTGAAGAGTTTTTCAATCGTATTCTTGCGATTGTCAACAGTTTGAGAACAAATGGAGAAAAATTGGGTGATCAAAGAGATGTTGAAAAGATTTTTAGAAGTATTCCATGAAAGTTTGATCATATTGTTGTTGCAAATGAAGAATCAAAAGATTTATCTACACTATCAGTAAATAGCTTGACGGGTTCGCTTCAATCCCATGAGCTTAGATTGAAGCAATTTCATATTAATCCCGAGGAAGCATTTCAAAAATTCAAATTTCATTTAGAGGCAGTTCTCATGGAAGACATGGTGGCCATGGCAGACGAGGAGGTGGAAGAAACTATGATAATAAAAATGGTATGAATTCTGAAAATCAACAAGAAAGCTCTTCTTCATCTCGAGGAAAAGAAGGTGGAAGAGGAAAAAGCTCTAGCAGAAATCAAGGAATTAGTCGTGGTAATTTTTCTTACATTCAATGTTTTAATTGCAAAAAATATGGTCATTTTCAAGTAGATTGTTGGGCACTGAAAAATGGAGATGGAAATTCTACCATGATGCATAAATAGGAAAAAAATGATTAAGGTGTTCTATTTCTTGCATGTAGTGCTCAAGACGATGTTATAGAGCCTACATGGTATCTTAATAGTGGTTGTAGTAACCATATGATAGGAAATAGAAGTATATTTGTTACTTTGGATGAATCTCTCCAAAGTGAAGTGAAAACTGGTGATAATACAAGATTGCAAGTCAAAGCCCAAGGTGATATTCTCGTTAAGACGAAGAAAGGCACAAAACGAGTTGTGGATGTATTCTATGTTCTAGGTCTGAAGCATAATCTTTTGAGTATTGGCCAATTACTTAAGCAAGGTCTAAAAGTTTCATTTGAAGGTGGTGTGTGTGCCATCAAAGATCAGACTGGTGTTCTTATTGCCAAGGTAAAGATGATTACTAATAAGATGTTTCTTCTTAAATTTACATATGGTCAAATCTCTTATTTTAGCAGCGTATTGAAGGATCCATCCTGGCTTTGACATTTTCGATATGGTCACTTGAATTTCGGATCATTATCGTATTTGTGCAAAAATCATATGGTGAGAGGCATCCAAAATATCAGCCATAAGACAGATATTGTGAAGTGTGTATACTTGCAAAACATCATCTAGATTCATTTCCAACTGGTAAAGCTTGAAGAGCCTCCAAACCTCTTGAGTTGATTCATACAGATTTTTGTGGTCCCATGCATACAATATCAAATGGAGGTAATCGATATTTCATAACCTTCATTGATGATTTCAGTAGAAAGTTATGGATTTATCTTTTGAAAGAAAAAAGTGAAGCATTTGAATGTTTTAAATCTTTCAAAGCATTAGCTGAGAATCAAAGTGGCCATAAGATAAAAACTTTGAGATCTGACCATGGTGAAGAATATATAGTTTTTGATAAATTTTTCAAGGAACAAGGTATTCATCATCAACAGACAGCTCGAATAACTCCACTACATAATGGAGTTGCAGAAAAAAAGAATATAACAATCATGGAGATGGCGAGAAGTATGCTAAAAGCAAAAACGATGCTAAATGAGTTTGGGGAGATGTTTTGCACGTACTGCTTATATTTTAAATTGAGCTCCTACAAAAAGTGTTTCGAGTATGACCCCTTATGAAGCATGGTGTGGTGAGAAACCATGTACTCGTCACTTGAGAGTTTTTGTGAGTATAACTTATTCTCATATACCAGATAAGCTAAAGGGAAAATTTGATGATAAAATCATAAAAATGTATTATGGTAGGCTATAGTGAAAATTCTAAAGCTTATCGGTTGTATAATCCTTTGTCGAAAAAGATTATTATCAGTCGGGATATGGTTTCCAATGAAAATGAATCCTGGAACTGGGATGTCATTGGAGAAGCAGAAAGTCCATATCATGTTAGCATGGACGGGAATGGAGATGCTCAAGACTCAGAGCAAGTAGAGATTCAGGCAATGGCTTCATCTTCATCTGCATCACCATCTTCCACAAGTGATGATGATATGTCACCAACGAGAATGAGAAATATTCAAGAAATTTATAATGCTACTAGCATAATTGATGATGATGATGCTGATTTTGCATTATTTTCCGGTGTTGATCCTATAAATTTTGATGAGGCAATCCAAGATGAAAAATGGAAGATTGCAATGGATCAAGAAATTGATGCAATAAAAAAAAATGAAATGTGGGAGTTAATGGATCTTCCAGTAAACAAACAAATTCTTGGAGTAAAATGGGTGTACAGAACAAAATTGAAGTCAAATGATGAAGTTGAAAAATACAAGGCAAGACTTGTTGTAAAAGGCTACAAGCAAGAATATAGTCTGAATTATGAAGAGATCTTTGCTCCTGTGACAAGAATTGAGACAGTTCGATTGATTTTGTCTTTAGTTGCTCAAAATGAGTGGAAAGTTTATCAAATGGATGTAAAATCCGCATTTTTGAATGGACACTTGAAGGAAGAGATATTCGTTGAACAACCTTTGGGTTATGTGAAAAAAAGAGAAGAAGACAAAGTGTACAAGTTGAAAAATGCCTTGTATGGATTGAAGCAAGCTCCACAAGCTTGGTATAGTCGCATTGAAATTTTCTTTATAAAGACAGGTTTTCGAAGGTATCCATATGAGCATGCACTCTATGTCAAAGAAGATAAGTATGGAAATTTTCTTATTGTTTCATTATATGTCGATGATTTTTTTTTTACTAGAAATGATAAACTGTTGTGTGATGATTTTAAGAATTCCATGAAAATAGAATTTGAGATGATTGATATGGGTCTCATCCATTATTTTTTGGGAATTGAAGTCAATCAAAAATATGGAGAGATTGTTATCTCACAACAAAAGTATGCTCGTGATTTGTTGAAAAAAATTAGAATGGAAAATGCTTTTCCTTGTAACACGCCCATGGATGCAAATTTGAAATTGAGCAAGAATGATATTGGAGAAGATGTTGATCCAAGCATATATTGAAGCCTAGTTGGAAGCTTGATGTACTTGACTGCAAAAAGACCTAAGATTATTTTTGCTGTAAGTATGTTAAGCAGATTCATGTCAAGCTCGAAAATAAGTCATTGGGAAGCGGGTAAGTGAGTGCTTCGTTACATTCTTGGCACTATTAATTTTGGAATTTATTATAAGAAAGTTCCAGAATCAGTGTTAGTTGGTTTTTGTGATAGTGATTGGGGTGGTAATGTTGATGATCATAAAAGCACATATGGTTATGTTTTTTAGCATTGGTTCGGGTGTTTTTTCATGGACTTCAAAGAAACAATCTCTTGTTGCTCTTTCTACTACCGAAGCAGAATACATCTCTTTATCTGCAGCTGGATGTCAAGCTTTATCTGAAGAGATCATCTTCGGGAATGAAGCCTTCAGACAAAAAGAAGTCTATCCCTTCCTCTTCTAAAGATAAAAGTATCCAAATGAAGAAGAAGGGAAAAGGGAAGAAGAAACCTGTTGCTAAGAAAACCAAGGCTCCTAAAGGAAAATGTTTTCATTATGGAGAAGACGGGCATTGGAAACGTAACTACCCGAAATAACTGGCTGAAAAGAGAGAAGAAAAGGAAAAACAAGGTAAATTAGATTTACTTGTAATTGAAACATACTTAGTGGAAAGTTTTCACTTAACTTGGATATTAGATTCAGGCCTCGCTAACCATGTTTACACTTTTCTATAGGAAACTAGTTCTTGGACCCAACTCTTAGAAAATGAAATGACTTTCAAAGTAGGAACAAGAGAAGTCATTTTAGCTAAAGCAGTGGGAGGCATCAAGTTATATTTTGGAGAATCTTTCATTTTGTTAAGAAAATGCATATTGTGTACCCAAAATGAAATGAAATTTGATCTCCATATCTTATCTACTAGAAAATATGTATAAAGTGTCCTTTGAAATCAATGAAGTGTTTGTTTTCAAGAGGTGTTCATATTTGTTCTGCTAGATTTGAAAATAACTTGTATGTATTAAAACCAACTAAAGCAAAACCCATTTTAAATCTAGAGATGTTTAAAACGACAGAAAATCAAAATAAAAGACGAAAAAAATTCTCCTAATGCCTATCTTTGATACCTTAGACTTGGTCACATAAATCTCAATAGGATTGAGAGATTGGTAAAAAACAGTCATCTAAATCAGTTAGAAGACAATTCTTTTCCGCCGTGTGAATCATGTCTCGAAGGAAAAATGACTAAAAGATATTTTACTGAAAAAGATCTTCGTGCCAAAGAACCCTTAGAACTTATACATTCAGACCCTTGTGGTCCGATGAATGTCAAAGCTCGAGGAGGATATGAATATTTCGTCAATTTTGTTGATGACTATTCAAGATATGACTATATTTACTTAATAAGTCACAAGTCTGAAACTCTCGAAAAGTTCAGAGAATTTAAGATAGAAGTTGAAAACTTATTAGGAAAAATAATTAAAATACTTAGATCAGATCGAAGTGGTGAGTATATAGATTTACAATTCCATAACTATTTAGTAGATCATGGAATTCAATCCCAACTCACAGCATCTGGAACACCACAACAAAATGGTGTTGCAAAAAGGAGAAATCAAACTTTGTTACACATAGTTCGTTTGATGATGAGTTATGCTCAGTTACTTCAGTCCTTTTGGGGGTATATTATACAGACTGACGTATATATTCTGAACATAGTTCCCTCAAAAAGTGTTTCAGAAACACCGCATGAGTTATGGAGAGGACGTAAAACTAGTTTGCATCACTTCAAAATTTGGGGATGCCTGGCACACGTGTTGGGGCAAAACCCTAAGAAATTGGAACGATGTTCAAAATTATGTCTATTTGTAAGATACCCTAAAGAAACTAAAGGTGGATTGTTCTATGATCTGCAAGAAAATAAAGTATTTGTATGGAAAAATGTTGCATTCTTGGAAGAAGATCATATTAGAAATCATCAACCTCGCAGTAAACTAATATTGAATGAAATGACCAAAAGATACTATAGACAAATTAACAAAAGTTGTTGATCAAATTGGTCCATTAACAACAGTTGTTGCCCCATCACATCCTTCTCAAGAGTTGAGAATGCCTTGACGTAGTGGAAGAGTTGTTCATCAACCTGAACGCTACATGGGTCTAATAGAAACTCAAGACATCATACCTGATGATGGCCTAGATGATCCATTAACATTTAAACAGGCAATGGATGATGTTGATAAGGAACAATGGATAAAAGCCATAAACGTGGAAATGGAGTCAATGTACTTCAATTCTGTCTGGGAACTTGTAGATCAACCACATGGGGTTAAACCTGAAGGAAATTGGAACATAAGGATTTCCATAAGCAGTGGAATGATCGTTCCAAATTTCATTCGTATATGAACAACACAATTACAATTAAGAAACGGAAACAACAGACTATGCGTACAACGAAATTACAGCATGCTTTTCTAAAGATCAAGGGAAAAATTACACATACCTTTGAAGACTCATCTTCAACACCCTTGATCACGAACGCTCGAACAACCTGTAAGACAACAACACTCGAACGCTTCTACACCACGACCGCTACACTGAACGATCATAGCAAACTCGAATACAGCGATCTCCAAGATCATAAACACCACGAACGGCCTCCAAAAACCTCAATTGAAGCCAAGTTGAGTATGACACCACCAATGACTACCTTGGTATTCTCGACATAAGAATCCAAAAGTGTGGGCTCTGTGTGGACTTGGTTAAAGGAAGAGACCGGAGGAATAATCATGTAAACGATTGAGCAAGTGGGAGATGTCAAAGTCTATCGTATAGACGACGCCCAATTGTTTAACAAAACGCTTTGTGATCGTTTAGCAAAAGCTGCACGATCGTTTAGCTAATCGGCCAGCTAAATGACTATCGTATAGAAACATTCCACGATCGTCTAGTCTCTCTTTAGCTGTTGTTTAGTAAATTGTATTAACTTGACAGCATTTTCGTGAGAACTTTTCGAGAGTAGAAACTCTCTCAAATCAACAACTACTAAATTTAGAAAAATATTTTTCTTTTTATCTCACGATTACCATGAAACCATCAATAATCTCCCACTCAATTGGTTATTAGAGAAAAAGAGATAATTATCCAATAATTAATATTATTATAAATACATATGGTAACCAACTTACCATACTATATTCATAATCTATAGTTTTAATATTTCATCTCATGAAACATATAAACCATAGCTTTTTTTCTATTTCATGGTACTTAATGTAAATCTCATTTACATTAATCCTCCATTAGATGTATCTCATGCATCACACCAATCATATCATATATAATCGAATTACCTCTTGTCAATTTGAACATTTCAAATCAACACCAAGAATAAATTCTCAACTTGAATCCATTGAGCTACCAAGGGGACCTTATGGACCTGTAGCTCGATGCTCCAACGGTGCGTGAATAACTGACTAAACTCTTTAGTCACGGGATCTATCATTCATGATTGAGTTGCGAAAACTTATGGATAGGTATCCCAAACTTTCAAGCACTCGACTAAAGACCGACAGCTGAACTCTCTTTACTACATATATATTATGTGTCCATCTTAACCAATCAACAGTGCGATAGCCCTTCATAGATTGCTCGTAAGTACAACTCGCCAATAACTGTTATGCCCCTATAGTTACATCTAACTCCTTAAGTACCACTGATCCTTCTAATGAACATAAGTCATAGTTCTACTATGACTGAGTTCTCTCTCCCAACGAGAAGTTGTGACCACTATGTTCAAACCCTGGAATCAACCCTTAAAAGAGCAATCTATCTACTTACCCCTGCTTTAGGGAAGGAGTGAATTCCATCTTGTGTAACTGAGTTCCCAACTCCCAAATCAGACAAGTCCCCAAAAAGGTAGGCATATTGAGTTGGCAATTTGGCCACTCTCACACATACTAATCAAGGACCGCCTTCAAAGGCAGAAGTTCCCAAAACACTCAGGATTTAGGTCATGTCACTTATGGTCGTTTAGGTGAGATGCAAGTCTCCAGTATCAATGGCGTTATATACAGAGACGAATCATCTCATGGTTCGGTCTTATACAAACTCTTTGTATAGGACACCTCTGCTCACATGTCTCCACATGAATGGTCAGGATCTACCATCTGTAGTAGTTCATAACACTTGCAAACCTCTACAAAGCGGGTCATATCCGTAGTGTCACCAAGATCAGGAATCTCTTCTTAATCCTTATACTACAGCCCCTCTATTCACAGTGAACACTGACCTTAATGTCGATTTACGAGAATCTCTATCAACCTGAAAGTTAGAGTTTGTGTATCCTATAGGGAATAAATCCTTATTTCCAAACACGAGCATGTAGTCCCTCGTTCTCCAAAGAAACTTGAGGATCGTCTTGACCGCCATCTAGTGATCAAATCCTGGATTGGACTAATACCAACTAACAATCCCTACTACATAGAAAATATCAGGTCTGATACACAACATTGCATCATTAAACTTCTAAAAGTTGAAGCATAGGGAATCCATCTCATCTTCTCAACTTCTTGAGGTGTCTTAGGACATTAATCCTTAAACAAAATAATTCCATGCCTGAAGGGTAACAAACCCCTCTTGAAATCCTACATCCAGTACCTTATCAACATTTGATTGATGTATGATGCCTGAGATAAGGCTAACTCTTGTTCTTACGATCTTGAATGATATGGATCCCTAGAACATACTGTGCCTCACCCAAAACTTTTATTTGAAATTAGGCAGCTAGTCATTTCTTAATGTCAATCAGATACCCTACATCATTCCCAATGAGTAGGATATCATCGACATATAGTATCAGGAAAGCTACTGAGTTATTGATGATCTTCTTGTAGACACAAGGCTCATCAACATTCTGATCAAAGCCAAATGACTTGACCGCAGTGTCAAATCTAATGTTCCACGATCGAGATGCTTGTTTCAACCCATAAATGGACCTATTAAGCATGCAAACTCTTTGCTTTTGATCTGGAACTACGAACCCCTCTGGTTGAGCCATATAAATGGTCTCCTCAAGATTACCATTAAGAAAGGCAGTCTTGACGTTGATTTTTCATATCTCATAATCATAAAATATGGCTATGGACAAGAGTATCCTAATAAACTTGAGCATGACAATAGGTGAGAAAGTTTCCTCATAGCCCATTCCCTTAACCTGGGTATAACCCTTTGCCACAAGTCTAGCCTTAAAGGTTTGCACCTTTCCATCTACACCTCTCTTTCGCTTATAGATCCACTTACACCTTATAGGTCTTACCTCATCAGGTAGATCCACAAGCTTCCAGACATTATTGAAGTACATAGACTTCATTTCCTGGTTCATGGCTTTAATCCATTCATCCTTGTCAACATCCTCCATTTCTTTCTTTAAAGACAATGGATCCTCGACCCCATCATTAGAAATGAGGTTTTAGGCTTCAGTTATACCCATATAGCGATCTGTGGGTTCATAACCCTCCCACTACATCGAGGCAATCTCAACTATTGAGTTGGTTGACTAGATGCACCAACCTCAACAACTCTTGTTGATCTGTCGGCCTATTCAACAACTCTTGTTGAACCCTCAGTAGTCCCATTCTCACTAGAAGTCTCACGTAAAACAACCTTACTCTGTGGCTTATTGATAACTGGCAGAAATATCAGTTATTATAAGTCTTTTATTTAGAATTATGAGGGCTAACAGGTAGAAAATGCAGTGATAATACTTAGAATTTGTGAAATTTTGAGTTTTGTGTCGATAAGCACCTAAAACCTCACTGACCCAATATTATGCATTATTTCGTGCCAAAGTGTCTATTTTTGTAGCTATCGCAGGAATCAAACGCATGCGTTTGTAATAAGCAATCATAGACAAACGCATGCGTTGAAGCCAGGCAACCGTAAAAGACGAACGCAGACGGCAACTCCATGCATCCAACGCATGGAAGTTGCAGTAAACGCATGCGTCCAACACATGAAGAACGTGGTGAACAAATAGAAATTGCGGCCACGGAGTGACGGCCATAATAGAAGATCGCAAGATGGGTAGAACGCGTTGATAACTTCAGCTAAATTAAGCTCGGACGCATACCTTGGGAGTATCAACAAGATAAGGCGATGTGACAATGCCCATACCACGACAAAAGCAGCAATGAGCCATACTTTCATCATTACAGCTGTCGGCGTCCAAATTCTATAAATAGCCCTTGAGACCTTCATTTTGAGACATCCGAGCTTCTGCCTCAAGGCAGAAGTTTGTGATCACAGATGAGAGCTTGAAAGAGATTTCCAGTGAGAATTCTTCATCTCCACAACCCAGACCGAGTGACGATCGGAGCATTCACCGGAGATAGAGCTCGAGAGAGACATCTCCACCATTCAACCATGGCACCACCGGCAGTCTTGACGCAGAGTCCTTCATGTCCCTTCTAATCTCTATATTGTATTACATTTTAGCTTGAGATATTAAGATATTTTGTGATCAATGCAAATCTTACTTCCTTCATGCCCGTTTTCTTCATCATCATCATCTCTATCATAGTTTATCTTCAGCGTTTATTTATCAAAGTCAATCGTATGCTTAATCGTGTAGCCTAGAGATAGGACGCATGTAGCAACCCACCGAGAGGTGTGCGTTGTGCAAGTATAAGTGAGTTAATCCTCTTTGCTTGGTGAAAGGCTGTGGCAATGCCTGTCTATGAGATGTTGCATTGCTTGTCTATAAGTTAAATAGCTGCATCTAACTGCCTGAGAAGGTAAGAGATGGAACGCACTAAGCAAGGTTCATATTGTTCCTAGAGATAGGCACAATCTTATGCTCGACGTAACCAAGCACTATAGAGATATAGTCATGCGGCTGACCACCTAGAGGTGTGATGCGTTAGAGCGACGAGCTGGGATTACTAGGGCGATTTAAGATAGTAACGTTACTATGCTTTATTGGTTGTTGTGTCTCTACTTATTCTCATTGCAAGTCTTCTATTGCTCAATCTGTTTAGTTAGGAGTAGAAGTAGTGTGTAAAACATTTAAACCTTCTTCGCTTTATTTTTATTCTTATTCATCGCCTCAAACGCATCACCTCACAAATATTATTGAGTGGCAAGTCCCCGTGTTCGACCTCGGATTACCCGAGAAACTTGCATTTTTGTTATACTTGGCGCAAGCGTAAGAAAACTTGTGATAGGAATGCATGATCATTGCATGCTAAGATTAACGCATTATCATTCCGACGCATGACCTCAGATGCATGAGAGCAAACGCATCAGTTATGTCTAACGCATGATTTCATGTTCAAACCCATCAGTCCTTAAATGATAAAAATAAAACAAGAACAAAACGCGTCCATAAATTAGTCCCAACAAGTTTTTGGTGCCGTTGTCGGGGACTTGGCAGCTAATGTTTTGTGAAGTTTTTGTGTTTTCGTAGGCACCCTTTCAGTCTTAGGCGTATTGTAGATTATGCGACCAAGCTGCAAACAATATTTAAAGTATAGGCAATGCGTCGAAATTCAAATATTGACCCCGAGATAGAAAGGCTATCTGTCGCATGAGCTGGAAGCAGTCTTAGACGCATGTCAACCATCATGCATCCAACAATTGCTGGAAGCTCCAATGGTCAGGGCAAGCCATTGACCCAAGCAGTTGAGAGCCATCTCCTGCGTGGGAGACTCCTCTCTAATTTCTCCAGGGACGTCTTCTACTCTATCTTTTACATTGCTTTCTTAGTTTAGTTTATATTTTTATTTATTGTTATTTTGGATATGCGACTGCTTCCTTGGTTGTGGTGCGTTTGCTCCTTGTAGGTGCGATAATAACT
Organism: Benincasa hispida; assembly: GCF_027475165.1. Lineage (NCBI taxonomy): Eukaryota > Viridiplantae > Streptophyta > Magnoliopsida > Cucurbitales > Cucurbitaceae > Benincasa > Benincasa hispida. The sequence continues at coordinate 50,702,357 of NC_143489.1, read as the reverse complement.
CTCCTTGGTGCGCAGTTACAATGGAAGAATCCTCCACATCCTTCAAACGCATAGCTTCAATCGCATGAACTCCAACGTATTGTCGCATGCGTTATTCTACTTAAGGTTCTTTTCTTGTTATCTTTTATGCATTATCCTTTTGGAATTCTCCTTGTCTGACTGCGGTTCTTTGCGATGTGTCTATAATGGTAAAAATAATTCACCGCATCCTCTAACTAGTATCGCAAGTCACCCCATACTTTTAATAGTTTCTTCAAATTGTGAAAGTCTATAGTTGTATTGTGTACAAACCTTTGCTCAAACATTTGTTATCACATTCCTATTAAGTTTGTTTTCAGCTTATAGTGAGAACGCTGCCACCCTCTAAGTTTGGGGGGTGGCAGTAGTCTTGGAGAATTGCGTTCATCACATTACGGTCATTTCCTTAAAAAAAAAACTTTTGAAAATAACAACTCCACTGTCAATGCAATGGGGAAATCCATGTTGATAAGAGTTAAGTTGTGAAAGGCATTTACCCGTAGTTGGATGTCTGCATGACACCCGTGGGGGCAAGCCTTAACGAAGGTAAATCGCCAGGATCGACGCATCAGCGCAACTCCTCTGTCTGGCACAAGCCAAATTAAGCAAGACATGAGTTGAGTTGAATATGGAACGCAACCAAAGTTGGATGCCCGCATGACACACGTAGGGGTAAGCCAAAACGAAGAGTGTAACCAGGTTCAACGCCGCATTCGAATAAGTAAACACATAAGCTTGAATTGTTTTAAACGAACGCATTCTCATGAGCTGAACGCAAAGTTGTAGAGAATGAATAAAAAGTTTTTTAGCAAGGGCTTGCCAAATTTCAACTTAGAAAAGATCTCTTTGAAGAAGCAACCAAAGTAGAGAAGGGCATTACATCCATGGTTAGAGGTACGAGTTAATTATATTCTGAAAAGCTGGTCATCGCAAAGGAACGCCGGAAGGTGAGTTAAGAATCTCTTGAGTGTAACGCATGCTTGAGGACAAGCATGATTCTAAGTTTGGGGAGGTGATAACTGGCAGAAATGCCTGTTATTATTAGCCTTTTATTTAGAATTATGAGGGCTAACAGGTAGAAAACGCAGTGATAATACTTAGAATTTGTGAAATTTGAGTTTTGTGTCGATAAGCACCTAAAACCTCACTGACCCAATATTATGCCTTATTCCATGCCAAAGTGTCTATTTTAGTAGCTATCGCAGGAATCAAACGCATGCGTCTGTAATAGGCAATCACAAACAAACGCATACGCTGAAGCCAGGCGACCACAAAAGACAAATGCAGACGACAACCCCATGCATCCAACGCATGGAAGTTGCGATAAACGCATGCGTCCAATGCATGGAGAACACGGTGAACAAATAGAAATTGCGGCCACGAAATGCCAGCCATAATAAAAGACCGCAAGATGGGTAGAACCCGTTGATAATTTTAGCTAAATTAAGCTCGGATGTATACCTTGGGAGTATCAATAAGATAAGGCAATGTGACAATGCCCATACCACGACAAAAGCAGCAGTGAGCCATACCTTCATCATTATAGCTGTCAGCATCCAAATTCAATAAATAGCCCTTGAGACCTTCATTTTGAGACATCCGAGCTTCTGCCTCAAGGCAGAAGTTTGTGATCACAGATGAGAGCTTGAAAGAGATTTTCAGTGAGAATTCTTCATCTCCACAACCCAGACCGAGTGACGATCGGAGCATTCACCGGAGATAGAGCTCGAGAGAGACATCTCCACCATTCAACCATGGCACCACCGGCAGTCTTGACGCAGAGTCCTCATCTCCCTTCTAATCTCTATATTGTATTACATTTTAGCTTGAGATATTAAGATATTTTGTGATCAATGCAAATCTTACTTTCTTCATGCCGTTTTCTTCATCATCATCATCTCTATCATAGTTTATCTTCAGCGTTTATTTATTAAAGTCAATCGCATGCTTAATTGTGTAGCCTAGAGATAATATGCATGTAGCAACCCACCGAGAGGTGTGCGTTGTGCAAGTATAAGTGAGTTAATCCTCTTTGCTTGGTGAAAGGCTGTGGCAACATCTGTCTATGAGATGTTGCCTTGCTTGTCTATAAGTTAAATAGATGCATCTAACTGCCTGAGAAGGTAAGAGATGGAACGCACTAAGCAAGGTTCGTATTGTTCCTATAGATAGGCACAATCTTATGCTCGACGCAACCATGCACTATAGAGATATAGTCATGCGGCTGACCACCTAGAGGTGTGATGCGTTAGTGCAACGAGCTGGGATTACTAGGGCGATTTAAGATAGTAAACGTTATTATGCATTATTGGTGGTTATGTCTCTATTTATTCTCAATGCAAGTCTTCTATTGCTCATTCTGTTTAGTTAGGAGTAGGAGTAGTGTGTAAAACATTTAAACCTTCTTCGCTTTATTTTTATTCTTATTCATCTTCTCAAACGCATCACCTCACAAATATTATTGAGTGGCAAGTCCCCGTGTTCGACCTCGGATTACCCGAGAAACTTGCGTTTGTATTATACTTAGCGCAAGCGTAAGAAAACTTGTGATAGGAACCCGTGATCATTGCATGCTAAGATTAACGCATCATCATTCCGATGCATGACCTCAGACGCATGGGAGAAAATGCATCAGTTATGTCTAACGCATGATTTGATGATCAAACCCATCCGTCCTTAAATGATAAAAATAAAACAAGAACAAAACGCGTCCATAAATTATTCCCAACACTTATGAACCCTTATGTGGTCTTCTTCCAAAAAGATAGCATTTGTTGAAACAAACACTTTGTCCTCACTCGAATCATAGAAGTATCCACCCCTCGTTTCCCTAGGGTAGCCTACAAAGAGGTAAACTTTCGGACGCGGTTCCAACTTTTTTGGATTAGTCACAAGCACATGTGTCGGATAACCCCAAATCTTAAAGTGGCATAAACTACCTTTACGACCTCTCTATAGCTCAAAAGCTATTTCAGAAACACTTTTCAAGGGAACGTTGTTTAGAATATAACATGCAGTCTCCACTGCAAAACCCCAAAACGAGTCTGGAGGATGAGCATAACTCATCATAGACTGAGCCATGTCCAACAAGGTTCTGTTTCTCCTTTCCGATATGCCATTCTGCTGAGGTGTACCTGGGGCCGAGAGTTGGGACGCAATCCCATGTTCTATCATATAGTTCTGGAGTTGGAGGTCCATATACTCTTCACCACGATCAGATCGTAGTGTTTTTATCTTTTTACCTAACAAGTTTTCAACTTCAGCCATTACTCCTTGAACTTTTCAAGGGCTTCATACTTACGTTGCATTAAGTAGAGATACCCGTACCTTGAGTAATCATCTATGAAAGAGATGAAATATTCATGCCCATCTCGAGCCCTAACACTCATTGAACCACAGAGGTCAGAATGTACAAGCTTCAAGGTTTCCTTGGATCTGTAACCTTTTCTAGTAAAAGGTCGTTTGGTCATCTTACCTTCGAGACATGATTCACATACCGGCAAAGAGTTTTCTTCTAAGCTCTTTAGAAGTCCACTTTTCACCAACTGCTCAATCCTGTTGAGGTTGATGTGACCTAACCTTAGATGCCAAAGATGGGTGTTTTCCTTAGGAGAAACCTTTGGTCTTTTAGCCGTTGTTGCTGTACTGAACATTTCAGTGTTAAACAAGGCTTTTATGACTAACGGCCTTAGTACATATAAGTTACTTTCCATCGAACCAAAACCAATCTCCATCCCATTCTTGAAAATAAAAATTTTATTCTCAGAAAAGGAGACGATATAACCTTATTCAATGAGACAAGAAACTGAGATTAAGTTCCTCTTGATATGAGGAACTACGAAAACATTATCCAGTAACAGATAACGTTTCTTGTCCAAAAATAACTTCAGCCTGCCTACAGCAACAGGTGAAACAACCTCACCAGTACCAACTCAAAGAGTCATCTCTCCCTATGGCAACGTTTGCCAAGAACTGAATCCTTGGTAAGAGGAACTGACGTGATTAGTAGCACCTGAATCTAGGACCCAGGTAGAATCATCATTCTCTACCAAACACGTCTTCAAGACCAATAAATCAAATTTACTGTCTTTAGACATCTTCCTCTTTTGGAAAGTAGTGGGATCTGTATCAGAACCAAAATAAGCTCCAATTGCATTTCAGAGAACATTTCTCTTCCATGAACCTCAATGGAGTCAGCAACACTTGCTTCCTCTTTCTAGAGTTTAACTTGGGAACTGACACTACTAGTTTTGTCATCCATCCCTCTATGCTCGAAAAGTAAGAACTACATTCAAACAAATCTTGCAACAAGTCCATGTCTCGCATGTAATGACCATGTTCTCAACCCTTTTGGCCAAAACATCTGGTATGCTAGCCAAAATGTGAAGTCGAGCGAATGAATTAACCTTCATCCACATCTCATATGCACTACGAACACTTCGCAGTGCATCATGGGTCGAGTCTTGAGGCCATTCCTCAACCATGAAAAATTCGAGGTCATTTACCATGAATAACGTTTTACAAGACTCTTTCCACTGTATGTAATTCGTCAAATTAAAGGCATTCAATGGAAATACAAACAAGTTGCTGAAAATAAAAGCACATTGACCTACGTTAGGTTTTAAGCAAATATCCGTGGAAAAAACAAACAACATCCAATAAGGTTTAGCAAAACTAACATAAACCTTGTGTGACATCTAGTTTTGCAATGATGCTTCAAAGGTTTAGAACAAAAGCCGTCGAAGGGAGGTCAATTATCCCTCCTCTTAATTGAGAAATTCTCAACCAGACATTAATACCAGAACAATTCTTGCTCCTATAACGACTAGCCATCATTGATTTGGTCAAAAAATCGTTAACTTATTTAACAATCTTCCGTAAGTGTGACCCACCATTGTAGGCCCTAAAGGTCCGCCCAAAGCAACCAATCCGAAGGGAAAAAAATCTGATTGGGGCAAAACCTAAAGCGACCCTATCCATTTCTGGAGTTCACCTTGATCTTGACCAACTACACAAAACCCATTTGAAGGGGGACGCCCCCAGGGCGCCACGAGGGAGTATAGAATGATCTCACGGTGCGAACCAATGACAGAGACCGTAGGACGTGTTGACACACACCCTTCACCCACTTACTATAAACACTCTCTTTGTCCACCTTGATACTGACTTATGCAAACACCATCCGAAGGGGGATGCTCCCAGAGCACCACGAGGCCAAGCATGAATCTCAGGTGTAAACATTCAGGGAGAAAGGTGAGTGCAATCATTGACATATCAGATACATCTCTTCCTCCCACTGAGTATTTTATAACCTAGGGTTTAGTTTCCTTAGAAAAAACACAGCTAAAAATTTTAACTAAGTCAATTTTTAGGTTTGCCTAAGAGTAACACCATGGATAGTTGAACAACTTCTGATCATCATCCATTAAACTTTTTAACAGGGTCTTTGACCAACTGTCGCATGCTTGCAGAAAATCTATCTGATTCACCTTTATGGGTAGGTTACCAGGTAGGGGTGTTCCATTTCCGTTAGCCTAAGTACCTTAGCCTAGACAGAACCCAACTTAGACAAAAGGTCCCTTATAGATAGGTTTAATACAATTTTAATCTTTTGTGCCAATCAATTTAGTCCTATTAAACCGATTTAAAAAAAGATTTTACTAGGTTGTTAATCCCATTAGAACCTTTGAACTTAGGTCTATCTCAATCCAATTTTAAAACCCTTTTAAAAAAAAATGAGTTCACCCTAAGTCCGCATACAATTCTTTCTTATTGATTTTAGTTCTAATTTCCTTTATAACACTTATAACAGAAACAACTAAAACCATTCACAACGCAAAGCTAACACATACAAGGCATTCATAACGTTTATAAACAGCCTAAGTGTCATGCTTCATGCATTGTCCATCCATTGCTACCTTTTTATATAACTCTTATACAAACAAGCAACGAACCAAGCAAAACATGCTTCCATTCACCCTTATACTATAACGCTTATAATATAAAGATGATGCATGAATATGCTCACTGCGTGCATAAATATAACTCTTATATTTTCATGATGTATGCACATGCTTTCTTGTAATTTCATCATGCAATATTATCACACTTATAATACATGATGCATGAATAATTGCATAACCTTAGATGGGCTTCAAATCTATATGTCAAACACTTTTCCATATAAACCACATACATATCATGATAATAAAACAAATGTTGATGAACTGGGAAAATTGCCTCAAATCCTCAAAAACTAAAGCTAACTATTACAAAAACAACGAGCCACCGATTCAAACAAGTGAATCGGGTCTTGAACCGTCCGGTCGAAGTCCGCGTCTCCATTGATCGTGTACCAAACTTACCCGCGATCGTCTACACGAAAGAACAAATGTTTTGCTCAATCGTTTACCTACGCTTCCAGAGCTAAACGATCGTTTAGCACCAATCGTGTACCTTTTACTATGTGATGAAGCATGATGTACACGATCGTGCAGCGCGCTCCGCAACACAAGCCTTATAAGATTGTCTAAATGGCTACGATGCGATGAAGCACAATCGTCTACATGATTGCTGAGCGAACGCCTTTGTATCATATACTGCGTGATCGTGTAGTCAGTAACTATGCAATGAGGCATGCTATCTACACGATCGTTTAGCGCGCGCCTTTTTCTAAATGATAGGCATCATATGCTCCCACTACGATTGTCTATCTCCAGCGTCTCCGCGATCAGTCAACCAACACTATGCGATAGAGTAAACGATTTACCCTAGCTAAACGATCGTTTAGTAAATACAACACCATTGCATAGAAAAATCTACACAATCATTTAGTTAAATCCCAATGATCGTTTACCTAAGGCTACACGACACGACCAACTCTTGATCTTCTTCTTTGTTGAGAACCGCATCCCCATGCTTCGAAACTTCATCACGAACGACTCGACTAACTCAAACACTTTGAATTATAGACTCAATTGCATGTTAATTATGCCCAAAAACGTAGGGGCCCTTACAAAATAACACTTTGTAATTTAAAGAAAGCTTTAAACAGAGGAAATTAAACTCGTAAACATTCATCAACGCCATCCACAAACGTATTTAACAATTAAACGCAATGCAAAAAACCCACCACGACGGTAAAAGAAGTTCAAAACAGAAGTGAAATTTGGAATATCAGAACAACTTGACTCTGATACCAATTGAAGGAAATCGAAACATGAGGATTTCCATGAGCAGTGGAATGATATTTCCAAATTTCATTTATATATGAACAACACAATTACAATCAAGAAACGAAAAACAATAGACTATGCGTACAACGAAATTACAGCATGCTTTTCTAAAGATCAAGGGAAGAACTACACATACCTTTGAAGACTCATCTTCAACACCCTTGATCACGAACACTCGAACACCCCGCAAGATTGCAACACTCGAATGCTCGTACACCACGACCACTACACTGCACGATCACAGCGATCTCCAAGATCACGAACACCACGAACAGCCTCCAAAAACCTCGACTGATGTCGAGTTGAGTATGACACTACCACAATGGCTACCTTAGTATTCTTGATGTGAGAATTCAGAAGTGTGGGCTCCATGTGGACTTGGTTAAAGAAAGAGACCGGAGGAACAATCATGTAAACAATTGAGCAAGAGGGAGATGTTAAAGTCTATCGTATAGACGATGCCCAATCGTTTAACAAATACTATGCAATCGTTTAGCAAAAGCTACACGATCGTTTAGCTCATCGGCCAGCTGAATGACTATCGTATAGAAACGTTCCATGATCATCTAGTCTCTCTTCAGCTGTTGTTTAGTAAATTATATTTACTTGACGGCATTTTCGTGAGAACTTTCCAAGAGTAGAAACTCTCTCAAATCAACAACTTCTAAATTTAGGAAAACATTTTTCCTTTTATCTCACAGTTACCATGAAACCACCAATAACCTCCCACTATTGGCTATTAGTGAAAAAGAGATAATTATCCAATAATAATATTATTATAAATACATATGGTAACCAATTTACTATACTATATTTATACCCTATAGTTTTAATATTTCATCTCATGAAACATATAAACCATAGCTCTTTTTCTATTTCATGATACTTAATGTAAATCTCATTTACACTAATCCTCCACTAGATGTATCTCATACATCACACCGATCATATCATATATAATCAAATTACCTCTTGTCAATTTGAACATTTCAAATCAACACCAAGAACTAATTCTCAACTTGAATCAATTGAGCTACCAAAGGGACCTTATGGACCTGTAGCTCGAAGCTCCAATGGTACGTGAATAATTGACTAAACTCTTTAGTCATGGGATCCACCATCCGTTAACTGTGAGGCACTCCACTAAAGACCGACAGCTTAACTCTTCTTACCACAGATATATTATATGTCCATCTTAACCAATCAACAGTGCAATAACCCTTCACAGATCACTCGTAAGTACAACTCGGCCAATAACCTTTAGGCCCCTGTAGTTACATCTAACTTCTTAAGTACCATTGATCCTTCTAATGAACATAAGTTGTAGTCCTACTATGACTGAGTCCTCTCTTCTAAAGAGAAGTTGTGGCCACTATGTTCAAGCCCCGAAATCAGCCCCTAAAAGAGCAATCTATCTACTTACCCCTGCTTCTGGGAAGGAGTGAATTCCATCTTGTGTAACTGAGTTCCCAGCTCCCAAATCAGACAATTCCCCAAAAAGGTAGGCATGTTGAGTTGGCAATCTGGCCACTCTCACCCATACTAATCAATGGACCACCCTCAAAGGCAGGAGTTCCCAAAACACGTAGGATTGAGGTCATGTCACGTATGGTCGTTTAGGTGAGATGTAAGTCTCCAGTATCAACAGCGTTATATACAGAGACGAATCATCTCGTGGTCCGATCTTATACAAACTCTTTGTATAGGACATCTCTGCTCGTATTTCTCCACATGAGTGGTCAGGATCTACCATCTGTAGTAGTTCACAACACTTGCAAACCTCTACAAAGCGGGTCGTATCCGTAGTGTCATCAGGATCAGGAATCCTTCTTTAATCCTTATACTACAGACCTATTTAGATTATCACTTAAGGTATGATTCACTTGTATATCTCATATACATGCTTAAGTTTACATACGATAACCATGGAGCTTTGTTTATTAGATATGAATAAATGTCTAAATGAAATAACTCTTATTCTATTCATAACAATGTGTATAAATTACAAACAACGAGACTCCCAGAGAATTAGAACACCAATCCCAACAAAACCTATAGGTTGTAAATGGATCTACAAGAGAAAGCGAGACCAAACTAGCAAAGTGCAAACCGATAAAGCCAGACTTGTGGCGAAAGTTTTACTCAAAAAGAGGGGGTTGACTATGAAGAAACCTTCTCTCCTGTTGTCATGATAAAATCAATAAGAATAATTTTATCCACTATCGCATGTTATGACTATGAAATATGGCAAATAGATGTCAAGACAGCTTTCTTGAATGGTATCTTAATGAAAGTATTTTCATGTCTCAACTAGAAGGGTTCATTGAATAGGGTTAAAAACAAAATATTTATAAGTTTAAAAGATCCATTTATGGGTTAAAACAAGCTTCTAGATCCTGGAATATAAGATTTGACACTGCGATCAAGTCTTATAACTTTAAATACAATGTTGATGAACCTTGTGTATACAAGAAAATAGTCAACAAATCTATAGTTTTCTTGGTCCTTTATGTTGATTATATCTTGCTCATTGGGAATGAGACAAGTTTCTTTGTTGACGTAAAGAGATGGTTAGCATCACAATTCCAAATGAAAGATTTGGGAGATGTTCAATACGTTCTTGGGATCCAAATTTTTGGGAATCGCAAGAACAAAACCCTAGCACTATCTCAAGCATCTTATATTGACAAAATATTGTCAAGGTATAATATGCAAAATTCCAAAAAGTGTATGTTACCTTCTAGACATGGAATTCATTTTTCGAATGAGCAGTGTCCTAAGACACCTTAAGAAGTTGAGGAAATGAAAAGAATTCCATATGCATCAAAAGTTATGCTATGTTGGGTACACGTCCTGACTTATGCTTTGCAATTGGAATCGTCAGTAGGTTCCAATCTAACCCTGGACACAGTCGTTGGGCTGCTATCAAGAACATCCTCAAGTATCTCCGGAGAACGAGAAACTATATACTTGTGTATGGACCTAAGGATTTGATCCATACAGAATACACTGATTCTGATTTTCAGACTGATGTAGATTCTAGGAAATCTACTTCAGGATCAGCTTTTACTCTGAAAGAATGAGCTATAGTATGAAGAAACATCAAATAAAGTTATATAGCTGACTCCATGATGGAAGCAAAATATGTAGCAGCATGCGAAGCAGTTAAAGAAACAGTGTGGCTGCGCAAGTTCCTGTCGAATTTGAAAGCAGGTCTAAATATGTATCTGCCCATTACCCTATATTGAAACAACAACGATGCAGTTGTCAATTCCAAGGAACCAAGAAGTCACAAATGTGTAAAACACATCGAAAGAAAGTACCATCTCAACAGAGAGATAGTACACTAAAGAGACGTGATAGTCACGAAGATAGCCTGAGAAGATAACCTTGCTAATCCATTTATGAAGGCTATCTCGGCTAAAGTGTTTGAGGGCCATTTGGTCGGATTAGGACTACGAGCATCATAATCTAGGGCAGGTGGGAGAATGACAAAGGGTATATGGATGCCCTAGTTTATTGTATTTTCTCTTTATTTTTTCTCAACATTGTAAAACATTATATTTATATGTTTTTCTCACTGGAGTATTAGCAGAGTATTTATAGTTATACTCCTCTAGTCTAATCTTATGTTAATGATTAATGTTGGATGCGACTTTGGCTCTACTAACTCATAACCCGCTAATCATCAAATGGGTTAGTTTTCGCTTAAGTCCACATCTTTCTCCCAGGGTGGAGAGCTTATGTTTTGGATCCCAATCATATGTTTTCATAACATGTTGCATGTGATTGTCACGGCGAGATGAGCCGTTTATCATCACGATAGGTGTCAAGTGGAAGTGCAGTGATGTATGCAGCTGAGGCATCCTAACAGACCGGTAGACTTGAACCTTGTTCCTACATGACCCGATCAATTCGATTAGGGCTCCCACTTTGTTAATCACATCGTCAACAACTTGCTGCTCAAATATAATATCCTCCATAAGGTGGCCACCGCATACCATCCACAGACAAATGGTCAAGCTGAAGTGTCCAACAGAGAAATCAAGCTGATATTAGAGAATCTGGTAAAGCCTTCACGAAAAGATTGGCAACGAAGCTGGACGATGCCTTTGGCTCAGGATTAAGATCGAGTTATCCTAGGTCATTTTAGTTTGAAATAGTCAGTTTTAACAGTAAACGGTCGTTATAAAGAAAAATGATTATTTCGAGGTCCTGGTCTTATGCAAACTCATTGCACAGGATGCCTCCACTCACAACCCTTCTCCGAAAGCTCCGCGGGACCACCTACCACTAGTCTTCGGCCGGAGGGGTTTATTGCACAAAAACGCCGGGACGCAGGCCCCCGAAGAGGCAAATGATATGCGAGCGTCTCATCGTCTACACAATGCGTGCAACTAGGATTATTCAATTATAATATAATAATCTAATATATTCAATTATAGTCTAATGATTATTCAATTATAGTATGATTATTAGCTCTTTTTTCTCTTTTTTTTATATATATTTCTATGGAAAGTTCAAATAAAGTGAAGACTCTCGCTCTCTCCTAAGATCTCGCTCTCTTAGTCTCACTCTCTTCTAACCCTTTTTTCATATACAACTGCGCTCACCCTTTCACTGAATGTGTAGACTTCCTTTGAATAAAATAGGCTAACTTAGTGAGTCTTTCTACTAGACCCATATCATTTATAACCTTTTATTGTTCTTGGTAAACCCACAATGAAATTCATAGACATATTCTCCAATTTCCATTCTGATACACTTAGTGGCTACAATAAGCCTGCTAGCTTCTGTTTTGGTGCCTCTCCATTTTGCACTTTGGGGTTTCTTTCTTCTTTTTATTACTATCCCTTTTTATTTTTTACAAAATATGTTATTTAGAGCAAATTACAAAAATCATCCCTAAAGTATGATATTAGTTATAATTATTTCTCTTAGACTTTCAATTTTAAAAATTGAGCTCTCAAACTTATACAAAGATTAAAATTGGACCCTTGAACTGAAAACAAACTTAATTTTCCAAAAACAAAGACAAACAATAAATGAGCCCCATTAAAAAAAAGGTTACCATAGAAGTGGGAAATGGGAAGTCCAAGTGGGAGATTGTTGGAAAGTCCTAAACTCGCAGTTTGTAAATTAGATTAACTTATTATATTTATCAATAAAAGTATTATTGAGTATTTTATTTTAATAATTTTTGTTGATATTGCATTCTGTTATAAAAATCAAATAAAAAAATCCATAGCTATAATATGGATACATTAACTTTATTGGCGACATAAAAAAGGATCAAGTTTTAGTATATAGCCAAAATGGTCTATAAGTATATGGATGAGATTTAGTACCTCATCCTGGTGACACTATTGGATGCAGCCCATTTTGTATGCTAATACAAATGATGTGATCCCAAAATCATTCATGTGGAGACATGTGAGTGGAGGCATCCTATGCAATGAGTTTGCATAACATTGGACCTCGAAATAGTCATTTTTTTTCTTTATAACGACCATTTACAGTTAAAACTGACTACTTCAAATTCAATGACCTAGGGTAACTCGATCTTAATCCTGATCTAACTATGGATCCTGTTTATTCGAGATTATCCTTTGATCTGCATAGGTGAGAGTAGTCCAATAAAAATGCTCAATAAGCCTCCCATTTTGAGGATAGGACTGGATAATAGTTGGGGACATAATTCTGCATAATGAAATTCGCTCCTACCCGGTTTAAGGTTAGCAGATATGTTGTTCTCTTAAGCACTGATTCCTGGTGTTAAAAAATGGGGTTCCGCTCTCTCATGATCGAGAGAGTTATGGTTTATAAGTTGGACTATAAACCAATTGTTTAAATGAAGATCGGTGGGAGCTTAAGGAGCAAGATGTATTTACAGGGGTAAAACGGTAACTTTGACCTAGCTATAAATACGAATGACCTGTGAAAGATCAACTTACTAATTATGGTTAAAAATGGACAGAAATATATCTACAAGTGAGGAGAGTGCAACTATCGAGCTATAGTGGTGTGTCTTGGTAGTTAATGAATATTGATTAATTTGGTCTAAAGAGTTTAGACAATTAATCTCAAATCGTTGGAGTTCATGATATGTAGGTCTATAAGGTCCCTCTACTAGCTCGTAAAATATATCTTGGAATAATGAATTGAGTAGATTTGAATTGTTAAATTCGGAATTAGAATTTTGAATTTGAGGTGTTTAAATTCAATTTAGGGTTTGATTAATTACATTCAATATAATTAAAACGTTTAATTTTGTTGAAATTAAACAAAATTGGAGAATTTAAAATATTTAAAGATTTACTTAAATATTAATTTACATTAATAGGATTCATGTATATATTAGGTGTTTAATTAATTTAATATTTGATATTAAATTATTATTTATTTAATAAATTAAATTTGTTTAATTAATTATTTAAATAAAAAAATCATTTTTGAAAATTCGAAATCATTTTTGAATTTTTATTTAAATTTAATATTAGTAAAAATTAAATAAAGAAATTGAAGATTGGAAAAATTCCACTAGTGGAATTTTCCAACATTTTCAAGTTTGAGGTGGATTAACCCCCTAATTAACACTTAAGTCCACTTTGACCCCTCTGCATTTGCATGGGAGTAGTTGTTGATATGAGGGGAGTTAATTCCCTCTCATCGTTTCTTTTTATGAAAAGAGTTCTCATTCTGTAAGAATTATAGAAAACAAGAAGAAAGTATCACAAAAAAATTCTCTCATTTTTCCACTCTCAATTTCTTTATGCATTCTTCCCTTTTATCTTCCAAAACAAGAAAAATTCAACCATGTTGTTCCTTGTCCTAAGAATAGTAAGGAAGACTCAGTGGTGGTGTCTTAGTGCATGTTCGTGTTCTTAGAAGGAGATCAGAGTTCAAAGAAGAAGTTCACAGTACGAAGAGTTTGTGACGTAGAGAGGATCTACAAGAAGAAAGTCTTCAAGGGTAAGTCCTTTCTTATCCCCGTATAAAGCATGTTGTAGATTAGTTTAAAATTTTATCCTGTTATTTTGTTTCTTCTCTGTTTTTCACGTTTTTTAAAATGAAATTCATTGGCACACATGCTCACGTACTTTCGCTAAGGAATTTGATTCCTTCAGTTTTGTAGTTCTCTTCATTAACAATTATCAAATATATGTATGTTAAATAAGTTATTATTGGTGTCATATATCATACATAAATAAAAATATATATCATAAATAGATTCTCATATATCAAAAGTAATATTATCGTAAGAATCATACATTCCTAGACGGTGAGGTATGTGTTCTTTGTCCTATACTAAATTTCGGAGTTGTCTTTCTTTTGGATGAAGAAACATATCCCTACGACGAAATTAATATTTCTCATCAAATATACCACAAAATTCCCTAGACTGAAGTCAAAATATACCAAGGAAATATACCTCATCATCGTCGTTCATTGTAATATTATAAACCTCAATGATTTTCATTTGTTCATTATCCTACACAATTTAGAAATTGTGTATATTATATCTAAAAGATATATAAAGATCAATTTTGGAGATGCATAATATGTGATATACATTGTCCCTCGCCATTACTTCTTTAGGTGTCTCCATTACAATGTCATTTTAATCAGGATCTTGTTGAACTCTTCTTCCCTTCTCAATATAAAATTATATGTGAGAGTAAAATTGCATGAATAATTCTAAGATAATTAAATATGAAAACAATGAGATATACTTGTGAATTTTCATTGTATGGGACTAATTGTGTGCCTAAATGTTCAGAGACAATTTCTTCTTCGACTGCCGGCATGACAATTTTGATAGGAACAAACTCTTCATCAAGGTTTTCGGAAAGACATCTATAGAATGTATCTATAGGTGGCATCCCTAATTTTGGTTTCTCTTTCTGGTTTATTTGTACATTTTCATCCTAGAAAGTCGACATTATCAGTAAAGTTAACATTTATATATACATTAAAATAAATTTATACTAAATACGTGATTCCATTTCAAACAAATTAAAAACAAACCTCTTTGTCATCTATTAATATAGGATATTTCTTATTTGAAGGAATTACCTGGCTAGAAAAACCAAGAAAGCATTGCCTTTTATGCATATCATTACGGTCTCTAGGGAGCTTTACATGAACCATGTTTTTTATTGCCCTTAATTAGTGCATAGTAAATTTAGCATATACACATTAGTATATATTATGTGTGGCATAGTATACACATAGGCTTAATGAACAAATACCTACATATTAAACTGTATTTTAGCCATATTATCTGTTGCAATGTATTTTCCTTCTAATGGCTATTTTTGTTATGAATATAGCTTATTGTACCGAATATATTATGGTTAGAAACTATGAGAATAAAACGGCTATCGGTCCCAAATATACAAAGTTTTAATGATTTTGAAGAAAATGGTTTTTAAAAAAGGTGGATTTCAGACCGAAATTACCGACGAAACCCAAACATACCGACCAATGTTAGGGCTTAAAAACTTACATATATTTCAAGCTTAACATTGGAAAGAGGTGTAGTGTTTCGGTGATTAAAGATCGAAAAACCTAAATATACAGATGAATCTCAAATATACAGACAATTTTTATGGTTTAAGAACTTACCAGATAGGAATTACAAATCTAGGGTTTTCAGAGAAATCTTCCCAATACTTTTTCCTATATTTCTATGAGACATAATGGCACCTTTATATATAGAGTGAGGCCCTTAATTTGGGCACAGCAAGAATGAGGAATGATAAAACTAAATTTGTGAGGACTACTATACAGATGGCCTAAAGTTAGGGATAGGAATAAAAAATATACAACAAATTTAATTTCTAGAATTTCCTTCACATGTAGCATCCCTAGTACTGTGGCACTGTTGATTGTGAGTTAGAGTCCGCTGACCTTTGACTTCTTCAAGCTGGTCATTTTCCCTAACATCCCCCCATAAACTTGGGGGTAGTTCAACAACTTCAAGTTTGTCACGAAGACAGAAGAAGTGGGAATGAGATAAGGGTTTGGTGAGACAGTCTGCAAGTTGTGCTGTTGTTAGAATATATCGAATATCAACAAGTCCTTTGAGAACTTGATTGAGAATGAAGTGGACATTAATCTCAATGTGCTTTGTGCGAGTGTGAAATACCATATTGGCTGCTAGTGCATTGGCACTCAAGTTATCACACCACAGAACTGGCTTGAGTGAATATCGCATACCCATTTCGCCCAGCAATTGTTAGAGCCAGACAACTTCCGATGTTGCGTGAGCAAGGGCTTTATATTCAGACTCGGTGTTGGATCTTGCAATAGTAGTTTGCTTTTAAGAAGACCAAGATACAAGGTTATTACCAATAAATACACAGTATGTAGCGACAGACTCAAGATCATCGATATTTGGCACCCAATCATCATCGGAGAAGGCAGAGATTTGTAGGTCAGTGCTTGGCTGAACCAAGATACCAAAGTGTTTGGTGCCGCTCACATACCATAGGACTCTTTTGGTGGCTTGCCAATGAATGTCAGTAGGTTTCTATAGAAACTGACTTAGATGATTTACAATATACGCTATATCTGGTCTTGTATGAGTGAGATATTGTAGCGTGTCGATCATGCTTCGGTAGATAAATGGATCATCTAGAGGAATCCCGTCAGATTTACACAAGAGTTTCCCTTGGACACAGGGAGAAGCTGTGGGTTTGACTCTAGTGAGATTTAACTTATGTAATAAATCATCAACATACTTTGATTGATTCAGGAGAAGACCCGAGTCAAGGTAGTGAAGTTGGATGCCAAGGAAGTACCTGAGTTGTCCAAGATATTTTAAGGAAAAAGCAACATCCAGTGTGTGTATCAATTTGTTGATCATATTAGATTTATTCCCAATGAAAATAACATCATCTACATACATAAGAAGGAAAAGTACATAAGAGTTCTTACGAAAGATGAAAAGGGATGGGTCTGACTGGGAGTTATAAAATCCCCAATCGAGTAGTACTGATTTCAAGGCATTATTCCAGGCTCTTGGAGCTTGCTTGAGGCCATAAATGGCTTTATCTATCTTGCAGACATACTAGGGATACTGAGAGCCAACATAGCCTGGGGGTTGGATCGTGTAGACATCCTAAAAAAGGCGCCCATTTAGGAATGCATAATTGAAATCAAGTTGACGGAGTAACCAGTTTTTTGTGACTTCAATGTTAATCACTACACGGATGGTAGAGGTCTTGGCAACAGGATTGAAGGTCTCAAATTAGTCAATTACTAGGTGTTGGTGAAAGCCTTTTGCAACCAAACATGCTTTATATCTTTGTATCGATCCGTCTGTATTATGTTTCAATTTAAACACCCATTTGTTACTAACAACATTGTACGCCGGAGAGGGAGGTACAAGATGCCAGGTGTTATTACGAACCAGAGCAATATACTCATTGTCCATGGCACTCTTCCACTGAGGTGTAGTGAGGGCATCCTGATCTCGGGTAGGTTTAGTGACAACTTAGTCGGTGGAGGACTAAGTTGTTGAGATTGATACCTTAAATCTCGTAGAGTCTTATAGTTTATAAACCTTGTATGAACAAACTCTTTATTTGATTAATAATAAATAATTTTATTTACTTTGTCTATAAAATATGTGATATTTTAGTTGCATTAACCACAAACCAATAGACTAGCATCCAAGGTTATTGTTGTAACTTAAACATATATGTGGAGACATACAAGTGGATCATATTTAAGTGATAACCTAAATGCTCTGTAGTATATGGATAAGGTTAGGTACCTTATCCTGGTGACACTACGAGTATGACTCTCTTTGTAGATGTTACAAATATTGTAAAGTACTACAAATAATCTGATCCTGATTATTCATGTATTAGACATGTGAGCGGGGATATTCTATATAAAGAAGTTTGTATAAGACCAGACAACGAAATGTTTAGTCTCATTTTATAACACCATTCATAATAGAGACTTTCATTTCACCAGGATGACCATAGGTAACATGACCTTAATCCTGAGTAAGTTGTGAACTCTTGCCCATGAGGGCGGTCCTTTGATTTGTATGGGTGAGAGCGGGCAAATCACTGACTCAACAAGCCTATCGTTTTGGAGATTCATCTAATTAGGGAGCTGAGAACACAACTACACAAGAACGAATTCACTCATTTCCCGAAGTAGGGATAAGTAGATAAATTGCTCCTTTAAGGGTTGATTCCGGGTCTTGAACAATGTGGCGTCATACCCTCTCCTGGCCCAGGAGGAGTTTAGTCATAGTGAGACTATGATCTATTGTTTATTAGAGGGATCGGTGCTACTTGAGGAGTTAGATGTAACTATAGAGGTAAAATGGTAATTTGGCAGCTGTACTTACGAGCAATTTGTGAAAGGTTATCGTATTGTTGATTGGTTATATCCAATGAACACGGAAATATACTTGTAGTGCGAAGTGTGCAGCTGTTGGTCTTTAGTGGAGTGTCTGACAGTTAACAGATGGTGAATAATGTAATTAAAGAGTTTAATTAATTATTCACGTACCGTTGGAGCTTCAAGCTACAGGTCCATAAGATCCCCTTGGTAGCTCAAAAGGATTTAGTTGAGAATCAGTTTTCGGGTTAATTTGAATTGTTCAAATTAATAAGAGGGAATTTAATTATATATGATATAATTGTTATAATGTATTTGATACATTATTATTTGGTTGGAGGAAATAAATATTTGAATGAGATTCAATAGTTATTAAAAAATTTAATATAAATATGATTTATATTAAATGCCATAAAATGGAGGGAAAAACTATAGTTTATATTGTATATGATACAATATTAAAACTATAGATTATGTGTTATATTTGATATAACATATAGTTTAATATCAATAAGATATAATAAGTTGGTTATCATATTTATTTATATTAATTTTATTATTTGGATAATTATTCTTTTTTTCTCTCCAACCACCTTAATGGGTAGTTAAATAGTTTTTATGGCAAATGGAATAAAAGAATTATTTTTTTTTCTTCCACACACAAACTCACGTTGAGATTTACACGATTGAAGTTTGCTAAACGATAGAAGAGTTTTGTCTTCTTCAATCCTCTTCCCCCTCCAAACTCAAAACTCACCCTCCTTACTAAAATAGTCAAAGCTCACAATTCAACCGAAGGCTCCTAGTGGTTGTGTCTTCTGTTTTGGTTCGTGAAGTTTTTTAAGAGAGTCTTCAAGGTTTTCTGAGTTCGAGGTTCATGATAGATCGAGGGATATACATGAAGAAACGTTTCTTCAAAGGTATAATCTCTTGAACTCTTTTTCTTAATAAAAAGCATGCTATAATTTATTTAAGAATGTATATCTTTCATGTTTGCTCTAAATTTGTTTTGCAATCAAAATGGAATTTGGATGATCCGCTTCCACTCAAGGATCTCTTTAAAAAAAGTTCCTTCATGAGCGACCCAGACCTTGGGTTTGAAAATACTGGCTTTACCTCGCGTAATCATCGGATGGGACGACAGCAGAAGTGGAGGGACAACAGAAGGTGAAGAGGAAGATGAGTCGACTTCAGGTGTCATAGCTTCATCTAATCATGTGGGAGATGAATTATTCAAATTAGGGTTGAGGAGATTAGATGTGGGAGTGGGCTATGAGGTTGTTGATGTGTCGTCCTGATGAGGTAATGGGCTTTAGGTAGGCATGCTGAGCGAGCGAGCCCGAGGTGTAGGGCTGGAATTAATGGGCTCACAATATGGGGCTGGTTGGGCTTGGAACTGTTGGGTTGGCAGTTGACTTGGGAGTAGGAGGTTGTTGGAAATTTGATAAAACTTGGGCTGATCTGCCAAAATGGGCTTTGTAGTTAAGCTGAAGGTTTTAGGCATTTGGGCATAAGAAAACTCAGACTCATTGAACTTCACATGGCACGAGATGTATATGTGGTTGGACGGACTGAGGCACCTGTAGCCCTTTTGTAATGGGCTTGGCCCAATGTAAGTGCACTTTTCTAAGTGGTACTAAAGTTTGTGGGCTTTATATGGCCTCAGACATGGGTAGCACGCACAACCGAAGACCCTGAGACTATTTAAATCAAGTTTAGTCTTAAACATTAATTCAACTAGAGAATTACCGTGTAGTACTGGGGTGGGCAATCCATTTATGAGATGAACAGCTGTAGTGAAAACATCTCACCAAAAAGATAAGGGCAAAGATGCTTGGGCCATTAATGTAAGACCAATTTCCACAAGATGTCTATGCTTCCTTTCAGCTCTCCCATTTTGAGCTGAAGTGTAAGGACAAGATTTCCGCATAATAATACCATTTGGTTGCATATTGATGTATTTTGACATATTCCCCCCATTTCTAATTGCAAAATTTTAATAACTTCATTAAACCGAGTTTTGATCATTTGAGTGAAGTGGAGGAAGGCCGTCACAGTATCACTTTTTTGTTTAAGGGGATAAATCCAAAGAAACCTACTGTAGTCATCTACAAACGAAACATAGTAATAATATCCAACGGATGATGATACTAGTGCAGGGCCCCAGACGTCAGTATGTATGAGTTCAAACACTTTATTTTCACGTGAAGAAGAATTCGAAAAGGGTAAAGCGTGCGATTTTCCCAATTGACACGATTCACATAACAGATGTTCTTCATTAGATTTAGAACCTGAATTTCAATACCTAAGTATGTAGTATAATACTTTTGACGACGGATGTCCCAATCTTCGATGCCAGGCAGTTTAAGACTCTACAACATTAACTTTAATCCCATAAAGAATCAATGTTGTAGTGTTCTTATTTATCTACATTGTTTGTTGGTAAGCACAACGTCCATCCTTGACAACCTCTACGCCCTTCAAATGATAAAGCCCACTATTAAGCTCCCCTTTCAGCAACGTGTTGCCCGTACCCTTGTCCTTAATAAGACAGTAATTACCATGAAACTCAATAAATATGGAATTATCTTGTGCAAGTTGGGAAACACTAAGTAAATTCTTAGCTATAAAGGGAATGCACAGGACATTTCGAAGACTGAAACTAGTTTTCCCATCAAATAAAACAGAATTACCAGTATAAGAAATACATAACCTCTCACCATTTCCAATAGTAACAAGTTCAGTACCTGTATATTCAGTGGGATTAGTTATGTTGTTGTAATCAATCGTCACATGGTTCGTGGTTCCACTGTTAGTATACCAGTTTGGATCACAGACAGTTTCAGGGGTGGTTGCAAAGGGGTTAGCATTCTATGTGGTGTCAAAAGCAAATAGGTTGTTACTTGTGTTTCCGGATGAACCACCATTTCCTCGACCATTACCAAACACAGGGGAGAAGTCCTTCTCAAAATGATGATTTTGGTTGTGTCCCCATACTTAACACAAATTGACAGATTGGTCTATTGTTACTTCCTCGTCCCTTGCCTCTACCCCAATTTCCTCCATTATTGTTGTTGTTAAAATAGGTATTGGTTCTATTTGCACGGTTGCCTCGTTGCCCATTAAATGGTTGATGATTGAAGTTAGGGTTAAACGACTGCTTGGGTCTAACTTGGTTTCGAGAAATCACAGCATTAATGACCACACCTTGACTGGAAGAGTTGGTGGCTTTTACAAAATTTTGTTGTTCTAAATGTTTTTCAAAAGAAAGCAGATCAGATTGCATATCAAGCCATGAGATGTCTGGCTTCCCTTGTATTCCTACTACAATATGGTTATCTTCCTCATCTAGGCTAAGGATAACCTGCGAAATCAAGGCCCTAGTAGTAACCGAACTTCCAACCTGTGTGAGATTATCAGAATGAGATTTCATAGTCTTCAGATATTCACTCGTTTTAGTATTACCTTTTCCGGTTTACTGAAAAACTTGACAGAGATAATCTTCCTTTGCTTTTGATTGAATGCTAAAGAGGTTTTGACTAGCCTCCTAGAGTTCCTTCGCGTTATCAAAGCCCATTAGTTGAACTGCTACCTCTGGGTCATTAAGTTGTAGAGCCAACCCAACAATAGTTGATCAATAATGATCCACGCTTCATATAGTAGATTTAGTGTGCGTTCAACCATGGTGCTAACAGAATCTTCCGCCACCATCTGGGAGCTTGATGCACCTTCATTGGTTGCAATCGGTGTTGTATTGTTATCAGAATTAGGGAGAAACGTAGTAGGGCTGGGGTTTTTACCAGAAAGATGGCCTTCGAGTTTGTAACTTCGAAGGATGGGTAGAGCAAGTGTTTTCCATAGCAGATAATTTCCTCGCTCAAGCTTCGTACTGGTAATCTGATTAAGAAGTTTATTTAATGGTGGATTGTTAAATTTTGCAGGATCAGAAACAATGGAGCTTCCGGTAGTCATGGCACTTGTCGTTTGCACTCTGATACCAAGATAGGAATTACAAATCTAGGGTTTTCAGAGAAATATTCTCAATACTTTTTCCTATATTTCTGTGAAGCATAATGGTGCCTTTATATACAGAGTGAGGCCCTTAATTTGGGCCCAAAAAGAATGAGGAATAATAAAACTAATTTGTGAGGACTACTATACAAATGGCCTAAAGTTAGGGATAGGAATAAAAAATATACAACAGATTTAATTTCTAACATTTCCTTCACATGTGGCATCCCTAGCTACCGTGGCACTGCTGACTGTGAGCTGGAGTCCTCTGACCTTTGACTTCTTCAAGCTGATCATTTTCCCTAACATTACCTATATTTGAAGCTTACCGTCAGCGAGGTTCTTTTACGACGAGCAGGATTATAGGTCAAGAAAACACTCAGGCTTCACGCGAGGTTCTTTTCCGAGGAAGGTCACGAATGGATCTACAGCGAGTAGTGAACGCGTTTGATGGACTTCCCTTCATTATCTGTTTGAAAATTAACCATTTAGAAAAAAAATAAAGTCTAGCGCGTGATTCTATCTTTTTCCAAAAGTATCATTTTGTTTTTTTTTTTAATTTAAACCCTCGTAATTAAGGCATGGGTCTATATGACATTTAGGCTTGACTAGTATGAAAAAAAAAAAAAAAAAAAACTTAGCTCATTAAGCTATTTATGGGGGGGGGGGTGAATATTCTTACATAAAAGGCCTTAAGAATAGATACATATTATGTTAATGCCTTGAACATTTCAATTTTTTACAAAAAAAGATCTATCGGTCTCCCTATTTTCACTAATACCAGTGGTTATTTACAATTTAGCCTTCACCTACTTTATATATTTATTTATATATATATATAATATATATATATATATATATATATATATATATATATATTTGTTTATGTATTTCTCTCTCCTCCATGCATACTTCTCTCCCTCATGCTTATTCTCTCTCCTCCATGCATACTCTCTCTCATGCATATTCTCTCTCCCCCATGCATATGTTCTCTCTCCCTAATAATATATTTCATATATTCTCTCCTCCCATAATTCACACTCATTTCTTCCTCTTCCTTCTCTTTTCTCCTTCCCTCTCCCTCTCTTTTCTCCTTCCAGCAATGTGAGTTGTAGGCGGTAGAGGACGGCGTGAGGCGAATTGATGGCTCGACACGAGGTGACATGAACGACTTGGGAAGAATCGATGGTGTGAATGGCATGGGACGAATCGACGGTGACGGGTTGAGTAGATTCGGTCGATGGCACGGCGGTGCGAGCAAATCCGATCGACAACTATGGGGAGAGAGATCTGTAGTGGTCATAGCTAAAGAAGAAGAAGAGATGGAGATGGAGAGTTATGTATTATAATCCCCCATATGAAGATGGACTTTATTTTTTTCCTATTTTTTATATATACTGTGATATATATGTATTTTTTTCTAGCTTTTGTAAGAAATTTGATAATATTGTGGTATATGTATTCGTTTATTTAATATAAACGAGTGTTTTTTTATTTATTTAGACTTATTGTATTATGATATATATACTGTGGTGTAAATGAAATTTATGAAGATTTATATAATATAGTATATTTCATATATTAGTTTATACTGTGATTCATGTCAATATTGAGTCAATCTTTAATTTATAAACTGTAGTATATTTCATATATTGGTTAGAATATTTTCAAATACCTAACAAAATATTCTAAGGTATATTTAAAATAATCATGAATTCATCAAAATGTTCTAAGTTATATTTAAAATAACCACTTATCAGTAAAAAAAAAAAAAAAAAAAAAAGCCAAATAAATTAATATGTACAAATAAACAACGGAATATATTTAATGTACAAGTGAACAAACAATGGAATATTTCACATAATAACAAAATTCAACATGAATAACGAAATGGAAAATAAAATCATATTAAATGTCATTTCTCTCTCCAAATGAAAATGGAAAAAGAATATATCAAATACATTTTATCTCTACAATTGAAAAATGGGAAAAATCATA